>NC_134357.1:17531543-17594043 GCF_048569485.1 Anomaloglossus baeobatrachus
GGGGAGCAGGAGCTCAGCATCAGACATGTGGGGGAGCAGGAGCTCAGCATCAGACATGTGGGGGAGCAGGGAGGAGCAGGAGTCGGAGCTCAGCATCAGACAAGTGGGGGAGCAGGGAAGAGCAGAGCTCAACATCAGACATGTGGGGGAGCAGGAGCTCAGCATCAGATATGTGAGGGAGCAGGAGCTCAGCATCAGACATGTGGAGGAGCAGGAGCTCAGCATCAGACATGTGGGGGAGCAGGGAGGAGCAGGAGTCGGAGCTCAGCATCAGACATGTGGGGGAGCAGGGAGGAGCAGAGCTCAGCAACGGACATGTGGAGGAGCAGGAGCTCAGAATCAGACATGTGGGGGAGCAGGAGATCAGCATCAGATATGTGGGGGAGCAGGAAGGAGCACGAGCTCAGCATCAGACATGTGGAGGAGCAGGAGCTCAGCATCAGACATGTGGGGGAGCAGGAGCTCAGCAGCAGACATGTGGGGGAGCAGGAGCTCAGCATCAGACATGTGGGGGAGCAGGAACTCAGCATCAGACATGTGGGGGAGCAAGAGCTCAGCATCAGATATGTGGAGGAGCAGAGCTCAGCAACGGACATGTGGAGGAGCAGGAGCTCAGCATCAGATATGTGGAGGAGCAGGGAAAAGCAGGAGCTAAGGCATCAGACATGTGGGGGAGCAGGGAAAAGCAGGAGCTCAGCATCAGATATGTGGAGGAGCAGGGAAAAGCAGGAGCTCAGCATCAGACATGTGGGGGAGCAGAGAGGAGCAGGAGCTCAGCATCAGACATGTGGGGGAGCAGGAAGGAGGAGCTCAGCATCAGACATGTGGGGGAGCAGGGAAGAACAGGAGTCGGAGCTCAATATCAGATACGTGGGGGAGCAGAGAGGAGCAGAGCTCAGCATCAGACAAGTGGGGAGCAGGAGCTCAGCATCAGACATGTGGGGGAGCAGGAGCTCAGCATCAGACATGTGGAGGACCAGGAGCTCAGCATCAGACATGTGGGGGAGCAGGGAAAAGCAGGAGCTCAACATCAGACATGTGGGGGAGCAGGGAAAAGCAGGAGCTCAGAATCAGACATGTGGGGGAGCAGAGAGGAGCAGGAGCTCAGCATCAGACATGTGGGGGAGCAGGAAGGAGCAGGAGCTCAGCATCAGACATGTGGGGGAGCAGGGAGAAGCAGGAGCTCAGCATCAGACATGTGGAGGAGCAGGGAAAAGCAGGAGCTCAGGCATCAGACATGTGGGGGAGCAGGGAAAAGCAGGAGCTCAGCATCAGACATGTGGGGGAGCAGAGAGGAGCAGGAGCTCAGCATCAGACATGTGGGGGAGCAGGGAAAAGCAGGAGCTCAGCATCAGACATGTGGAGGAGCAGGGAAAAGCAGGAGCTCAGGCATCAGACATGTGGGGGAGCAGGGAAAAGCAGGAGCTCAGCATCAGACATGTGGGGGAGCAGAGAGGAGCAGAAGCTCAGCATCAGACATGTGGGGGAGCAGGGAAAAGCAGGAGCTCAGCATCAGACATGTGGGGGAGCAGAGAGGAGCAGGAGCTCAGCATCAGACATGTGGGGGAGCAGGAAGGAGCAGGAGCTCAGCATCAGACATGTGGGGGAGCAGGGAGAAGCAGGAGCTCAGCATCAGACATGTGGAGGAGCAGGGAAAAGCAGGAGCTCAGCATCAGACATGTGGGGGAGCAGAGAGGAGCAGGAGCTCAGCATCAGACATGTGGGGGAGCAGGAAGGAGGAGCTCAGCATCAGACATGTGGGGGAGCAGGGAAGAACAGGAGTCGGAGCTCAATATCAGATACGTGGGGGAGCAGAGAGGAGCAGAGCTCAGCATCAGACAAGTGGGGAGCAGGAGCTCAGCATCAGACATGTGGGGGAGCAGGGAGGAGCAGGAGTCGGAGCTCAGTATCAGACAAGTGGGGGAGCAGAGCTCAGCATCAGACATGTGGAGGACCAGGAGCTCAGCATCAGACATGTGGGGGAGCAGGGAAAAGCAGGAGCTCAGCATCAGACATGTGGAGGAGCAGGGAAAAGCAGGAGCTCAACATCAGACATGTGGGGGAGCAGAGAGGAGCAGGAGCTCAGCATCAGACATGTGGGGGAGCAGGGAAAAGCAGGAGCTCAGAATCAGACATGTGGGGGAGCAGAGAGGAGCAGGAGCTCAGCATCAGACATGTGGGGGAGCAGGAAGGAGCAGGAGCTCAGCATCAGACATGTGGGGGAGCAGAGAGGAGCAGGAGCTCAGCATCAGACATGTGGGGGAGCAGGGAAAAGCAGGAGCTCAGCATCAGACATGTGGAGGAGCAGGGAAAAGCAGGAGCTCAGCATCAGACATGTGGGGGAGCAGGGAAAAGCAGGAGCTCAGCATCAGACATGTGGGGGAGCAGAGAGGAGCAGGAGCTCAGCATCAGACATGTGGGGGAGCAGGAAGGAGCAGGAGCTCAGCATCAGACATGTGGGGGAGCAGGGAAAAGCAGGAGCTCAGCATCAGACATGTGGGGGAGCAGAGAGGAGAAGGAGCTCAGCATCAGACATGTGGAGAAGCAGGAGCTCAGCATCAGACATGTGGAGGAGCAGGGAAAAGCAGGAGCTAAGGCATCAGACATGTGGGGGAGCAGGGAAAAGCAGGAGCTCAGCATCAGACATGTGGGGGAGCAGAGAGGAGCAGGAGCTCAGCATCAGACATGTGGGGGAGCAGGAGCTCAGCATCAGACATGTGGGGGAGCAGGGAGAAGCAGGAGCTCAGCATCAGACATGTGGGGGAGCAGGGAGAAGCAGGAGCTCAGCATCAGACATGTGGAGGAGCAGGGAAAAGCAGGAGCTAAGGCATCAGACATGTGGGGGAGCAGGGAAGAACAGGAGTCGGAGCTCAATATCAGATACGTGGGGGAGCAGGGAGAAGCAGAGCTCAGCATCAGACAAGCGGGGGAGCAGGGAGGAGCAGGAGCTCAGCATCAGACAACTAGGGGAGCAGGAGCCGGAGCTCAGCAACAGACAAGTGCGGGAGCAGGGAGGATCAGGAGGTGGAGCTCAGCATCAGACATGTGGGGGTGGGGGAGCAGGAGCTCAGCATCAGACAAGTGGGGGAGTAGGGAGGAGCAGAGCTCAGCATCAGACAAGTGGAGGAGCAGGGAGGAGCCGGAGCTCAGCATCAGACAAGTGGGGGAGTAGGGAGGAGCAGAGCTCAGCATCAGACAAGTGGGGGAGTAGGGAGGAGCCAGAGCTCAGCATCAGACATGTGGAGGAGCAGGGAGGAGCCGGAGCTCAGCATCAGACAAGTGGGGGAGTAGGGAGGAGCAGGAGCTCAGCATCAGACAAGTGGGGGAGTAGGGAGGAGCAGGAGCTCAGCATCAGACAAGTGGGGGAGTAGGGAGGAGCAGATCTCAGCATCAGACATGTGGAGGAGCAGGGAGGAGCCGGAGCTCAGCATCAGACAAGTGGGGGAGTAGGGAGGAGCAGGAGCTCAGCATCAGACAAGTGGGGGAGTAGGGAGGAGCAGGAGCTCAGCATCAGACAAGTGGGGGAGTAGGGAGGAGCCAGAGCTCAGCATCAGACAAGTGGGGGAGTATGGAGGAGCAGATCTCAGCATCAGACAAGTGGGGGAGTAGGGAGGAGCAGAGCTCAGCATCAGACAAGTGGGGGAGTAGGGAGGAGCAGATCTCAGCATCAGACAAGTGGGGGAGTAGGGAGGAGCCGGAGCTCAGCATCAGACATGTGGAGGAGCAGGGAGGAGCAGGAGCTCAGCATCAGACAAGTGGGGGAGTAGGGAGGAGCAGATCTCAGCATCAGACATGTGGGGAAGCAGGGAGGAGCCGGAGCTCAGCATCAGACATGTGGGGAAGCAGGGAGGAGCCGGAGCTCAGCATCAGACATGTGGGGGAGCAGGAAGGAGCAGGAACTGGAGCTCAGCATCAGACATGTGGAGGAGCAGGATCTCAGCATCAGACATGTGGAGGAGCAGGATCTCAGCATCAGACATGTGGGGGAGCAGGGAGGAGCAGGATCTCAGCATCAGACATGTGGAGGAGCAGGGAGGAGCAGGAACTGGATCTCAGCATCAGACATGTGGAGGAGCAGGATCTCAGCATCAGACATGTGGGGGAGCAGGGAGGAGCAGGAACTGGAGCTCAGCATCAGACATGTGGAGGAGCAGGATCTCAGCATCAGACATGTGGGGGAGCAGGGAGGAGCAGGAACTGGAGCTCAGCATCAGACATGTGGCGAGCAAGGAGGCGCAGGTGCCGGACCTCAGTATCAGATATCTGGGGGAGCAGCAGAAACCTGCTAGATGTCACAGCATGACCAGCCTACAATACAGCATAACCCCAATTATTGTAAAGCCCGGGACTACAAGTCACAGCTTAACCAGCGGTAGAGCATAAAATCAGTATCATATAGCAGCGTTATTTATCAGCTGCTGCAGGACAACAAGTCGCAGCATAACCAGCCTACAGTAAAGCATAACCCACATTATTGTAAAGCATCAACTGTAAGACTACAAGTCACAGACCGACCAGTCTGCAGCACAGAACTGACCATACTATTGTATGGCAGCTTTGTTCTGTTCAACAGCAGCTGAGGGACTACAAGTCACAGTATAATCTGCCTGCAGCATACCCCCCATTAATGTATAGTAGAAGCTGTGGAACTACAAGTCTGAGCCTTCAGAGAGATAGATCCCGGTAATAAACGGATGATAGAAAGATGGATAGAGATATATTGGAGCCTTCCCAGCTTAAAAATAGCAGCCTGCAGCCTCCTCAGAATTGGGGTATCACATTAGATGTGACAATCCCTGAACTTTACCCGGCTCCTCCCAATTGCCCTGATGCGGTGCCAATCGGGGTAATGGTTAATGGGGTTGATGTCAGCTGTGTACTTACAGCTGGCATCAAGCCCACAGGTTAGTAATGGAGAGGCGTCTCAGAAGTATAAAAAAAACCATTACTAATCCAGTAAGTTAAAAGAAAAAAAAATCATCAGCATCGCCAGGTCTCGCTGAGCGCAGCATTGAGCCAGTGGCTCTGATGAGAGTTGTAGTCACTACCCAGCGCCTGTGACTAGCTGCACTTTACTGCTATTTACAGTCGCTGCTGCATTCGGGGAATGTGGACAACAATGAATGCTTCCTGAGAACATTTTTGAGAATAAATTGGTGAACAAGGAAGTTTGGGGGAGTCTTTAATCAAACTATTTTTTTTCCTGTGTCTGTGGGGTTTTGTTTTATTACTGGGTCAGTAATGAGGGTGTCTCCAATACTAACCCCTGGGCTTTATGCCAGCTGACACTACACAGTTGACATCAACTCTCAAAAATATTACCCTGGCTGCCGCAACAGGGCAATTGGTAAGAGCTGGGTAAAGCGCCAAAATTGGAGTGTGTAATGCATGCGCCACTTCTTCGGTGGCTGCGGTCTACTATTTTTAGGCTGGGAAGGGCCCAATAACCATGGACCTTCCCAGCCTGATAATATCAGCCCCCAGCTGTCTGCTTTACCTTGGATAGTTAACAAAAATAAGGGTTTTTTTAATAGTATTTATTTATAAGCTTATAGAAGGCTAAAAACACCCCTTAGTGCCACATTAAAGGCACTAATAGGATGCAAGTGTACAATACATGCAATAGCAATTAAACCCTAACAGCTATGAAACTTGTGGGGCAGGGATTGAAGGGTGGCGCTTGAAGAAACGAACATACATGAGCACCACGATGATCAACTGAGTATCCAGCAGTGTCGCGCACGCTCCCTCATCACTACAAGCCATACAGTACATAATGTAGGATGGCCATGCTGGGAATTGTAGTTCTACATCTGTTAAATTAGCACTGGCATATTTTGGGATACAGATTCAGTTATTGGGGGTAGAAGTAATGCAGACCACCTAATCCTGGCAAGATAGTGGAGGTTGGACAGCTGAGACTTGTAGTTCATCAAAATCTAGTAAGTGAGTTGTTTTCCTGGTGCACTGGATGGAATTATAGAATTCTGGTACTTGTTGTTCACCACAAACCCGCACTATGAGGGGTTATCCTGAGACCTCTAGCGCCTCACAGCTGTAATATTAAATTATTACAACCTAAAAGCTGCGTTTAGTGCCATGTACTCGGTGCAGTCTGGAGTTATAGTACCACTAATGGCACTTGTACTCCACAATGTTGATCCAAAAACCTCACAGAGGAACTGCCTACAGTGGACACAGTGGAACAAACCCTCAGCTGTAGAAGTGATGCATAGAGATTAGCAGACCCGTGGATGTTCAGGTTTGCATGTACTTGAAAAAAAAAAAATTGGTTCGGGAACCGGACTTGTCTGGAACTTGACCCCGGATGCTGAACCCCATACAAGTCAATGGGGACCTGATTTTCTGTGCTGAGAAATGGCTATAGAATGATCGTAGTACAGGCTAGGGAGCTGCAAATGAAGCAAAATGGAGGTAAGAGCAGGACAATTATACATACCATGTTTCCCGAAGATAACACAGCAGTCAGATTCTTTTCTGGGCTGCTTATTAAACTTCATAAATATTCACTGCTCCGCCACCCCCACCCTCTGCGTCGGCATCTGTGATTGGTTGCAGACCAGTTTGCTCTATTGTAGTGTAAAAATAATTAATTTTAAAAAAAACTGTGTGGGGTCCCCACATTTTTGATAACCAGGTAAGATAAAGTGGACAGCTGCGGGCTGCAATTATCAGGCTGGGAAGGCCCATGGTTATGGGTCCCTTCCCAGCCTCAAAATAGCAGCCCGCAGCCACCCCATAATTGTGTAGAGAGGCTTATGCTGGAGGAAATATTCTTATTCTTATTTTTTGGCTTTGACAATATTTTGAGTCACATTCTTTCACCCAAAGTGTCTGAAATGCATTCTGTATCATTAAAATTGCTAAGTCTGATGAACAGTTTCCATTTACTGACAACAAGCAGAGATCTTAAAAACCGAGAAACAATCAAAGTATATTAGAAAGTATCAGGGCTATAAAATACACAGTGATTTAGCTCCACGGGGGGGCACAAACGTTGCGGTCACCCCTGGCTCTGGATCCTGGGGTGGTGGGGGGTGCAGGGGTCTCTCTGAGCAGATGAGCAGGGAGGGTCTGTTACACTTTGCATTGGGGCCCAGGAGCTCCAGTTGCACTGGTATCTTCCACTAAGGTGATGCTGGAGCTTGTGGTCCTTCCACAGGGGACATGGTTCCAGCAGCGCTCCTGTACTGTGCGGATGGGATGATGGTGCCAGGATGCCACTGACTGTGATGTGACGTGGAGGACAGGAGCAGCTGTGACTGATTGTGGCTGCTCCGAGCTGTCGATATGTGGTGTCCCGCTCCTGTCCATCCAGCAGCTGTGTGTCAGCCAGTGTGGAGAGGTACCGGCCTCCATCACCTCCTCCTCCTCACCTTCCTGCTCCCGTCCTGAATTATTTAGTCTAATGGATTTGTTACATGCCCTATTTCCCCAGGAACAAAAAAATGTATAAATCGTTCTCCGTGAAGATCCAAATGATGAGGCCCGGAGGCGGCGCGGTGGCACGCAGCACCTGGGAGAGGCAGGAGGGGAATAGTCTGCATTTACTATGAGGTTACAGATATCCGAAGAAATCCGAGTCCTCAACTCCTACCATAGGAAGTCTGCTCAGATAGATGGATGGACGGATAGACAGAAGATAGAAAGATGGACAGATGGATGGATGGATGGATGGATGGACGGACACACGGAAGATAGATGAATGGATGGATGGATGGATGGATGGATGGACGGATAGACAGAAGATAGAAAGATGGACAGATGGATGGATGGATGGATGGATGGACGGAAGATAGAAAGATGGATGGATGGATGGATGGACGGAAGATGGATGACTGGCTGTATGGACGGACGGAATATAGAAAGATGGATGGATAGACAGAAGATAGAAAAATAGATGAATGGATGGATGGATAGAAGAAAGATGGATAGATGGACAGAATCTAGAAAGAAGGATGAAAGATATAAAGATGGACGGATGCATAAATAGATGGACAGAAGACAGAAAGATGGATGGATGGACAGATGGACACTTTTAGAATTTATATATTAGCAGCCTTCCTACTCAGAGAAATTAGCAAAGAGGAATGTAAACAAAAGATTGTTCCTGGTCCACTCACTTAGGTGTAGAGGGGTTAGGCAGACGGTCCACTGGCTGTACACCTGTCCTATAATATACACCTGGAACTCAGCGATGGCTGTACACCTGTGCTATATTATACACTTGTCCTATGATATACACCTGTCCTATAATATACACCTGTGCTATATTATACACTTGTCCTATAATATACACCTGTCCTATAATATACACCTGTGCTATATTATACACTTGTCCTATAATATACACCTGTCCTATAATATACACCTGTGCTATATTATACACTTGTCCTATAATATACACCTGTCCTATAATATACACCTGTCCTATAATATACACCTGCCGCTCAGCACTGGATATACACCTGTCCTATAATATACACCTGTGCTATATTATACACCTGTCCTATAATATACACCTGTCCTATATTATACACCTGTCCTATAATATACACCTGTTACTGGCACTGGCTGTACATCTGTCCTATAATATACACCTGGAACTCAGCGATGGCTGTACACCTGTGCTATATTATACACCTGTCCTATAATATACACCTGTCCTATATTATACCCCTGTCCTATAATATACACCTGTCCTATAATATACACCTGTTACTGGCACTGGCTGTACACCTGTGCTATATTATACACCTAGAACTCAGCGATGGCTGTACACCTGTCCTAAATTATACACCTGTCCTATAATATACACCTGTCCTATATTATACACCTGTCCTATAATATACACCTGTCCTATAATATACACCTGTCCTATAATATACACCTGTCCTATATTATACACCTGTCCTATAATATACACCTGTCCTATAATATACACCTGTCCTATATTATACACCTGTCGCTCAGCACTGGCTGTACACCTGCTGTACACCTGTCCTATATTATACACCTGTCCTATATTATACACCTGTCCTATATTATACACCTGTCCTATATTATACCCCTGTCCTATATTATACACCTATCCTATATTATACCCCTGTCCTATATTATACACCTGTCGCTCAGCACTGGCTGTACACCTGCTGTACACCTGTCCTAAATTATACACCTGTCCTATATTATACACCTGTACTATATTATACACCTGTCCTATATTATACACCTGTCCTATATTATACCCCTGTCCTATATTATACCCCTGTCCTATATTATACACCTGTCCTATATTATACACCTGTCCTACAATATACCCCTGTCCTAGATTATACACCTGTGCTATATTATACACCTGCCCTATAATATACACCTGTATTATATTATACACCTGTCCTATATTATACACCTGTCCTATATTATACACCTGTCCTATAATATACACCTTTCCTATATTATACACCTGTCCTATATTATACACCTGCCCTATAATATACACCTGTCCTATATTATTCACCTGTCCTATATTATATACCTGCCCTATAATATACACCTGTCCTATATTATTCACCTGTCCTATATTATACACCTGCCCTATAATATACACCTGTCCTATATTATTCACCTGTCCTATATTATACACCTGCCCTATAATATACACCTGTCCTATATTATACACCTGTCCTATATTATACCCCTGTCCTACATTATACACCCGTGCTATATTATACCCCTGTCCTATATTATACACCTATCCTATATTATACCCCTGTCCTACATTATACACCTGTCCTATAATATACACCTGTCCTATATTATACACCTGTCCTATATTATACACCTGTCCTATATAATATACCTGTCCTATAATATACACCTGTCCTATAATATACACCTGTCCTATAATATACACCTGTCCTATATTATACCCCTGTCCTATAATATACCCCTGTCCTATACTATACACCTGTCGCTCAGCACTGAATATACACCTGTGCTATATTATACACCTGTCCTATAATATACACCTGTCCTATATTATACACCTTCCCTATAATATACACCTGTCCTATATTATACCCCTGTCCTATATTATACCTCTGTCCTATACTATACACCTGTCGCTCAGCACTGAATATACACCTGTTGGCTGCAGTCACCTCCTCGGCCCCCTCTAGTGGTGGCTTTCGGAGCAGACAGTGGGGATCTGCAGCTGTTGTCATCTCTCAGCACAGAATTACGCTTTGCAGGAAAAGGTAGACGAGTTCAAGGGCAAATTGTTACTTTTATGTTGTTTCATTGAAATTTCTATTTACAAACGTATATTCTGTTTCTCTTTGACTTTGATACTTCAGTGTTACAAAAAAGGACTTTTTATTCTTTATTCTTTCTTTTTAATGAATATTTTTATCTCAATAAAAACATTGATGCACTTTTTTTTGCTGTAATCCCCGAAATCTTGTTTATGCTGCAACTTTTTTAAGGTATAAATGAAATGATGGATTTGGTATTGATTAATCGGTGCTCGGCTGTGATAAATGTGACACCTCCGGAGGGAGCTGACATAATCCGGCTATCAGACACCATTAATTAATGTGCCCCAATACAAGGAGCCGTCAGGTGACCTCCGAGTGCCGGTGCGGGGGACACAAATCCAGCTGTGGAACATTCACTCAGGGCCGCCATCAGGGCATTACTACTGGGACTCCTGTACCGGGCCCGGTGAGCAGCAGGCAGGACGGGTGGGGCCGCTGACAGCCCGGGCTCCTCCCCTTTCATTCATCTGCTCACCGGGCCCCATGGGCAGGGAGCGGGGACGTTGCACTGGCAGACATGTCGTGGTGCAGCACCTGCAGGCGCACAGGGGCCCCAAGTGGGAGCGGGCCCCTGGAGCCTGAAAACGTGTTAACCCCTTAGCGACCTATGACATACTGGGTACGTCATGGCTCCCTGGTACTTAAGAACCCATGACGTACCCCGTACATCATGGCGAGATTGTGGCCCGGAGCGCCGGTGGATGCGATCGCTACAAATATCTTAGATTCGGGGAGGAGGGGCCCTCTGCCTGACCTCAGGAAGGGTGGTGTCTCCTCCCCAGACCTAAGGAGGCTGTGATTGGCTGACGAACGCCGCTCAGCCAATCACAACCACTGTAATGTTTAAGCCATTGAAAATGGTTGAAACATTGAAGTCCAGCCATACTAGTGCAGCTATAGCACTGATCATTGGCTGCAGCTGGGTGACCTCAGTTTCACCCGCCCTCAGCTATGATTGGGGAGACCGACTTTGTGACCGATCTCTCCAATCACTGTGGATCTGGGGCCGGAGACCGCTCCCTCAGCTTCACTCCGGCGTCTGTGGAAGCCGATGGGAGCGATCGGTAAGTTATAGACACTCTCCTTTCAGCCGTCGGCTGCAGAAGTCACTGCCCCCATCCACCGCCATCTGCTGCCCCCCATCCATCTGCCACCGCTCTCCCCATCAGCCGCTGCACCCCTCCCTCACTTGCTGCTCCCTCTCCCACCTCTCACCTTCCCCCACCTGCTGTGACCCCCCCACCTGCTGTGATCCCCCACCTGCTGTGATCCGCCCACCTGCTGTGACCCCCCCACCTGCTGTGATCACCCCCCCACCTGCTGTGATCCCCTAATCTGCTGTGATCCCCCCACCTGCTGTGATCCCCGCACCTGCTGTGACCACCCCCCCCACCTGCTGTTGTCGCGTACGGAGGAGATGACACCTCTACCCAACGGCAGAGCGGTAAGATCCTGTTCGTGACGCCAAGTTGTCGCGGGCGGAGGAGGGGACGCCGCGCTCTCCCTTCTGCTCGGGTCCGGCTGGCACCGCGGCCTGCTGCTGCCGCTGCTCGGTGGATCGAGCGATGGGCCGGATCCCGGGGACTCGAGCGGCACTCCTCGCCCGTGAGTGAAAAGGGGGGGTTTTTGGGTGTGGGGATTGTTTATTGTCCGTGACGCCACCCACGGTTGTGGTGATTTGTTAGCACCACCGCTGCTCTGTATGGGGATCCCGGGAGTGATGGTGTGAAGCAGCAAGTTGTTGTGTTGCCCCTCCGTGGGTAGGGGTTGGTGATCCCGGGGCCCAGTGATGAGGTGGGAGATGCAGGGCTTGGTGGGCGCAGGGACACGGGGGCAGCGCTGTGCCTTGCGGCACGGTGGTACTCACTCAGCCTGAGACGATGACACAGTTCTCGGTAAAACGCACGGCTGGAAAGACGGTTCCCACGGACGGCTGCACTTGCTTTCCCCAGTAGGTGACGGTGACGGTCCCTCTGTCCTGCACCTTAGTTGACAATGGTTGCGATGGGTTCCCACCGGTAACCCGCTCCCCGGCTTGGATATGGGCCGGAGGAGCCCTACTTTGCCCGCAGGCGCTGGCCCTGAGAAACTGGTGCCCTGGCGGTGGCGGTGTCTCTCCTCAATGGTTGGACTGTTGCCTTCAATCGGGACTTGGTTGTTTGGAGACAGACGTCCCCTTCACTGACGGATTTGGCAAATTTACGGCGACTCCTAGCCTTGCCGGGGTCCGAGAGGCCCCTGCCCTGGTGCTGACTGATCTTCGTATACTGCTCCAGACCGCCGGGTCACTACCCATCCGCGGTCCTTCCAGCAACCTCCGAGCAGCCCCCCTCCAGACTGTCACCGCCGTTTGCTGACCTTGCTGACACTGTCCGGGCACACAGCCGGACCAACTTCAGGCTCTCTTACTGACACTTTTACTCTTTTCTTCTGTTCCTCTACTACTTCACTTCCACTTCACTTAGCTCCTCACTCAAGCTCCCCCTGAGCTAATCTCTGTTCTTTCCACTTCTCCCTCCAACTCCAACTCTCTTCTCTTGACTCCTAAACTCATCTGCCTGGTTCCTCCCGCCTCCAGGACTGTGAACTCCTCGGTGGGCGGAGCCAACCGCCTGGCCCACCCCCTGGTGTGAACATCAGCCCCTGGAGGAAGGCAACAAGGATTTTGGTAGCCTTGGTGGTGTTCCTAACTGGGGTGTAGGGTGTGGTGGTGTGATGACCTGTGACCCCTGGCTTGCCCAGGGCGTCACACTGTGACCACCCCCCACCTGCTATGACCACCCCCAGCCTGCTGTGATCCCCCCACTATCTATCTATCTCTCTATTCCTCTATCTATCTATGATTCTGTCTATTTATCTCATCTATCTGTAGCACCCACGGGGCAGGGGTTAAATGTTACTCGTGGCCGGGCCGGTGATGTCGGGTCTGGGATGTCACAGGTGGCCCTGCCCGGCTTCGTGGCCCAGAGGTGTACAATAAAATGGGATTTGGATGATGGTGGGGAATGATGAGGATGATAGTCTTGTGACGCCACCTGTGGTACGTGGTCGGGGATTAGCCGCCGCTGCTGTCGCTGTCCTCCGGGGCGGATGGTGTTGCAGCAAGGATGGTTCTGCTCCCCACAGGTGGAGCGGGGCCCAGGGAGGATGATGAGGCGAGTAGTGGCCGTTGGTGCCGAAGCGCGAGGAGACAGCAATCAAAAGGCTGAATCAGCTGCTGTGGTTCCAGCCGTGATGGGCCCCAGCTAATCCCGGATCCGTTGGAGGTTAGAACCGGTACGGTGGTCGATGGGCCCTTCCTTCTTGCGCCTTTACAGATGGATCCCCGTGGCCTGATGCTGCTTGGGGACCCCGGTTCATGTAGTGTTAGCTCCTGTCCCATGTGTAGGTGACGCGAAGCCGCTTTGGGGCTTGACTGTAATCACGACTCCAAACCCTATGTGGCACTGTGCTCCGGGTTCTTATGATGGTTAGAGGGACATGCAATCCCCCGTCCTGCAGATTCTGGTGATACAAGGTGAAGTCTGTTCCACCCTAAGGCTCTGCACCCTGAACCGCACCGGTCCCACTGCTGTTCTCTCCTGCTGGAGAACACTCTAACTGTTGTGTAAGCTCCTAACTCCCCCTGGTGGCTGCTCCTCCCCCGGTTCCCTGTCACTAGTGGGTGGCTGCCCCCCATGTTTGGTGACTACCTTAAGACCCGACCCTAGCCTGGTCCCCAATGGGGAGGGCAACCTGAGTATGTGTTGTGGAACTGGTGCCGACCTCCTCTGGATCCAAGATGAGTACTGCACCTTAAGTGAGGTGCAGTACCCTGTGGTGACTGAAGCCTCAGGGGCGCCACATATCCATCTATCTATCTATCTATCTATCTATCTATCTATGATTCTATCTATCTATTTAGCCATCTATCTATGATTCTATCTATCTGCTGAAAGAGCCTTAAAGTGAATCTGTCAGCAGGTTTTTGCTCCCCCATCTGAGAGCAGCATAATGTAGAGACAGATACCCTGATTCCAGCGATGTGTCACTTACTGGGCTGTTTGCTTTCATTGTGATAAAATCCATGTTTTCTCTGCTGCAGATCTAGCAATTATACAGAGCTCATGAATATGCTGGACTACCTGCAGCATGACAAGTAGCCCTGTAATGATAATCTCCTACTGATTAACCAGTGATGTTATATAAACTACACTAAGCAGCCCAATAAGTGACAATCGCTGGAATCAGGATCTCTTCCCCTTTGTTATGCTGCGCTCAGATTAGGTGTTAAAAACCTGGTGACAGATTCCCTTTAAAGGGGTTGTCAGGTCTAAATCCACAAGTCTGCATTATCACAATTTGGTTTCAATTAGTTTAAAAACTGTATGTGACACATTCCCTTAAAGAAAAAAATAGATATATACCAAAGAAGTTAGATTTAAAAAAAAAAAAGTTAGAGTAAAGTAGGGCCCTGTCAAAAGAGTCCACCTTGTCATGGAGGCAGGCTTACAATAATCTGATGGCTGCGTGTGTGACACGGTGTTCAGTGTGAAGGGTTAATGTGTGATTGGTGAGGCTGGAGCGCAGAAGTGAAGTTTTTCCAAGAGTGGTGGTGAGACTATGGAAGATTCGCGGGGTGGAGGCGGAGCTGGAGTGGAGGTGGAGCTGGGCTGGAGGCGGAGCTGGGGCGGAGCCTCAAGGGGCCCCGAACTTTTGCCAGTATGGGGCCCTGAAATTCCTAGTGGCAGCCCTGCATTCACTACCAATAGGGACAATATCCCGCCCACGTCACGTATTTCTCACCACCGAGCAGAATATAATGATTCCATGTACCCGCAGTAAACCGTAATATAACAGCTCCAGGACGGGCCCGGCTCCCTCAGGTGTTATATTTTTGGAAGGAATCCTCAAACTCATAGCACTCAAATATCGGCCTCTGTCTAGTTCAAGGAATTCACCGCAGAATTTCTTGACTTTTGTTATTCGGATTTTTCCTTAATTAGCAATCCCGCCATCTAGTGCAGACAGATCTATCGAAAGGTGGAGAAAAATTGCAGAGAAAAGACCCTTCTAGCACTGGAACCAAATAAACCTGGCACAAGAGAGAAAAACTGTGTTATTAACATTCAGCAATCCTGCTTGTGAGATACATTAAAGGGGATTATAGTATGGGGCTGAAGAACAAATATATTACTGCCCCCATGTACAAGAATATAACTACTATAATACTGTCCCCTATGTACAAGAATATAACTACTATAATACTGCTTCTATGTACAAGAATATAACTACTATAATACTGCCCCTATGTACAACAATATAACTACTATAATACTGCCCCTATGTACAAGAATATAACTACTATAATGCTGCCCCTATATACAAGAATATAATTGCTATAATACTGCCCCTATGTACAAGAATATAACTACTATAATGCTGCCCCTATATACAAGAATATAACTACTATAATACTGCCCCTATGTACAAGAATATAACTACTATAATACTGCCCCTATATACAAGAATATAACTACTATAATACTGCCCCCTATGTACAAGAATATAATTACTATAACACTGCTCATATGTACAAGAATATATCTACTATAATACTGCCCCTATGTACAAGAATATAACTACTATAATACTGCCCCTATATACAAGAATATAATTACTATAACACTGCTCCTATGTACAAGAATATATCTACTATAATACTGCCCCTATGTACAAGAATATAACTACTATAATGCTGCCCCTATATGCAAGAATATAATTACTGTAACACTGCTCCTATGTACAAGAGTATAACTACTATAATACTGCCCCTATGTACAAGAGTATAACTACTATAATACTGCCCCTATGTACAAGAATATAACTACTATAATACTGCTACTATGTACAAGAATATAACCACTATAATACTGCCCCTATGTACAAGAATTTACCTACTATAATACTGCCCCTATATACAAGAATATAACTACTATAATACTGCTCCTATGTACTATAATACTGCCCCTATGTACAAGAATATAACCACTATAATACTGCCCCCTATGTACAAGAATATAACTACTATAATACTGCTCCTATGTACTATAATACTGCCCCTATGTACAAGAATATAACCACTATAATACTGCCCCTATGTACAAGAATATAACCACTATAACACTGCCCCTATGTACAAGAATATAACCACTATAATACTGCCCCCTATGTACAAGAATATAACTACTATAATACTGCTCCTTATGTACAAGAATATAACTACTATAATACTGCTACTATGTACAAGAATATAACCACTATAATACTGCCCCCTATATACAAGAATATATCTACTATAATACTGCCCCCTATGTACAAGAATATATCTACTATAATACTGCCCCCTATGTACAAGAATATATCTACTATAATACTGCCCCCTATGTACAAGAATATAACTACTATAATACTGCCCCTATGTACAAGAATATAACCACTATAATACTGCTCCCTATGTACAAGAATATAACTATAATACTGCCCCTATATACAAGAATATAGCTACTATAATACTGCCCCTATGTACAAGACTATAACTACTATAATACTGCCCCTATGTACAAGAATATAACCACTATAATTATGCCCCTATGTATAAGAACATACATACTATAATACTGCCCCCTATGTAAAAGAATATAACTACAAGAATATAACTACTATAATACTGCCCCCTATGTACAAGAATATAACCACTATAATACTGCCCCTATGCACAAGAATATAACTGGTATAATACAGCCCCTATGTACAAGAATATAACTACTATAATACTGCCCCTATGCACAAGAATATAACTGGTATAATACTGCCCCTATGTACAAGAATATAACTACTATAATACTGCCCCTATGTACAAGAATATAACTACTATAATACCGCCCCTATGTACAAGAATATAATTACTATAATACTGCCCCTATGTACAAGAATATAACTACTATAATACTGCTCCTATGTACAAGAATATAACTACTATAATACTGCCCCTATGTACAAGAACATAACTACTATAATACTACCCCTATGTAAAAGAATATAACTACTATAATACTGCTCCTATATACAAGAATATAACTACTAGAATACTGCTCCTATGTACAAGAATATAACTACTATAATACTGCCCCTATGTACAAGAATATAACTACTATAATACCGCCCCATGTACAAGAATATAATTACTATAATACTGCCCCTATGTACAAGAATATAACTACTATAATACTGCTCCTATGTACAAGAATATAACTACTATAATACTGCCCCTATGTACAAGAACATAACTACTATAATACTACCCCTATGTAAAAGAATATAACTACTATAATACTGCTCCTATATACAAGAATATAACTACTAGAATACTGCTCCTATGTACAAGAATATAACTACTATAATACTGCCCCTATGTACAAGAATATAACTACTATAATACTGCCCCTATATGCAAGAATATAACTACTATAATACTGACCCTATGTACAAGAATATAACTACTATAATACTGCCCCTATGTACAAGAATATAACTACTATAATACTGCTCCTATGTTCAAGAATATAACTACTATAATACTGCTCCTATGTACAAGAATATAACTACTATAATACTGCCCCCTATGTACTAGAATATAACTACTATAATACTGCCCCTATGTACAAGAATATAACTACTATAATACTGCCCCTATGTACAAGAATATAACTGCTATAATACTGCCCCTATGTACAAGAATATAACTACTATAATACTGCCCCCATGTACAACAATATAACTACTATAATGGATGTTCTTATAATGGACTTTTTTCTACACTCCTGCATCACATCTTCCTTTGCTGTGTCCCTTTAGGACCCTTCAGATATCCTCTTCCCACCTTTTCAGCTGTTAATCTTCAGCACTTCCCTTGGTGTCTTTATATACCCCCATTCCTCCTTACTCTGTGCTTGTGATATCTCTTATACCTTTAACAAGTCTTCAGTGCGAGCAGGCAGCTTGTATTGATCTGGAGAATCTTTGTTGTTGCAGGTCCTCTCCCTGCATCATCTGGAGATAAGTTATTCATTCACTTTTCCCCTGTTTGTTATTCCTGTGTTTTCTTTAGAGCTTAGTGGGGTTGCTCATCCCATCCACTCCCTACCTAGGGCCTATTTCAGGGTCAGCCAGGGTCAGGCATCCGGCTTGGCGCATAGGTGCGGAACCTATCTACGATGGTGAGGGAAGCCAGGGACCAGTAGAAGGTTTGGCCAGGAGTCATCATCTCCCCATTGCCTAGACACAGGGCTGCCCTTTCACTGTTGCCTTGGTACTTCCCCGTACCTAGTGTGACACTTGTCTTCACTATTGGACCTTCTACACAACTGCATCAGGACTTCACCACTAGATCTGCTTCTACAGTCGTGGACCATGTCTTCACCATTGCATCTTGTACACTCCTGTACCATGTCTTCACCATTGCATCTTGTACACTCCTGTACCATGTCTTCACCATTGCATCTTGTACACTCCTGTACCATGTCTTCACCATTGCATCTTGTACACTCCTGTACCATGTCTTCACCATTGCATCTTGTACACTCCTGTACCATGTCTTCACCATTGCATCTTGTACACTCCTGTACCATGTCTTCACCATTGCATCTTGTACACTCCTGTACCATGTCTTCACCATTGCATCTTGTACACTCCTGTACCATGTCTTCACCATTGCATCTTGTACACTCCTGTACCATGTCTTCACCATTGCATCTTGTACACTCCTGTACCATGTCTTCACCACTGAATCTGCTTCAGCAATTTATGACCATGTTTTCACTTTTGTATTGTCTCTACTCTTACACCAGGTCTTCATCACTAGATCTGTTCTACAATTCATGACCATTTCGTAACCATTGGACCATTTACATTCCTGTGCCAGGTTTTCCTTCTTCCAATCTGGACCATGTTCTCACCATTGGACTTTTTACTTTCCTGCACGAGATCTTCTTTACCACTAGATCTGCTTCTACAAATGATGACCATGTCTTCACCACTGGACCTTCTACATCTCTGCATCAGATCTTCACCAGAATTATTGATCATGTCTTCTCCATTGGACGTTTTATGCTCCTGCACAAGGTCTTCGCCAATGAAGCTACTTGTACAATTATGGACCATGTCTTCACCATTGGTTCTTCTGCTTTCCTGTACCAAGTCTTTACTACTTGATCTGCTTCTTCACTTCTAGACCATGTCTTCACTGTTGGACATTCTAGATCTCTGCACCAGATCTTCACCACAATTATGAACCATGTCTTCACCATTGGCCTCTTTACACTCTTGAATCGTGTCTTCACCACTTGATCTGTTTCTACAGTTGTGGATTTTGTCTTCCCCATTATACCTGGTAGACTCCTGCACCAGGCCTTCAACACTAGATCTGCTTCTACAGCTGTGGACCATGTCTTCCCCATTGGACCTGGTAGACTCCTCCACCATGTCTTCAGCTCTATATCTGCTTCTACAGTTGTGGACCATGTCTTCACCATTGGATCTGATTCTACAATTCTGTATCATATCCTTACCATGGGACCTTGTAGACTCCCGCACCAGGTCTTCAGCACTAAATCTGCTTCTACGGTTGTGGACCATGTCTTCACCATTGGATCTGATTCTACAATTCTCCTGCACCAGGCCTTCAGCACTAGATCTGCTTCTACAGCTGTGGACTATGTCTTCACCATTGGATCCTTTTCAACAATTCCGGATCATGTCTTCACTATTGGACCTTGTATACTCCTGCACTCGGTTTTCAGCACTAGATCTGCTTCTACAATTCTGGATCATGTCTTCACCATTGGATCCTGTTCTACAATTCCGGATCATGTCTTCACCATTGGACCTTGTAAACGTCTGCACCCGGTCTTCAGCACTAGATCTGCTTCTACAGTTGAGGACCATGTCTTCACCTTTGGATCTGTTTCAACAACTCTGGATCATGTCTTCACCATTGGACCTGGTAGACTCCTGCACCAGGTCTTCAACACTAGATTTGCTTCTACTGTTGTGGACCATGTCTTCACCATTGGATCTGTTTCAACAACTCTGGATCATGTCTTCACCATAGGACTTTGTACATTCCTGCACCAGGTGTTCAGCACTAGATCTGCTTCTACAATTCTGGATCATGTCTTCACCATTGGACATGGTAGACTCCTTCACCAGGTCTTCAGCACTGATCACACTTATGTTGACCTCCATTCTTGTGGCTCCTGCTTCAATGACCTAAAACCTTTGCTTTAGATTACTGACCTTTGGTCATCTGATATGGTGGATGATTCATGTAGAGGGCTTTTAGTGTGGGGTTTCCTTGAAGGACAATCATGAGAAATAACTCATTGGACCAGGGAGGCCTCAGCTTTAGATGATGGACAGTTCCTATTTTCTGCAGTATTTTCCATTTATGAGATTTTCTTATGTATACTGTAAAGAAAGCCTAAAGAGAACCAGGTCTAAAGTAGACAGTTTTTGGGTTTTTTATTCCCACTGCTCCCCTGAATATACTGGGGGGGGGGGGGGTTGTTTGTTTGTTTTGCTTTTTGTATTCCATGCAGATGGATTTGAAATACAAAGTAGAGAGAAGCAGAACTTTTCATTATACAGGGTTTTAGCTTTATTTACAGAAAACCTCATCACTCGTGAAGGAAGTGACCTGAAAAGACCCCCCAGGGGTGAGCGACCCAGGCGGGCCGCAGAGTATGGATTTCCTCTGTACGCTGTAGACTTGCAGCACCTCTCACATAATTACGGAGTATAATCTCTGTAATAATATAAGATGAAGGTGCTGAGGAATTGCTGCACATGTAAGCAATCAATCCACGGTCTGGAACCTGGAATTAGCAGCTGCGTGCGGACCACCGAGACCTGTCATTATGTCACATGCAACCTGGTTAACAGCGGCCCCCATAATAACAGGCAGGAGCACTTAATCCCCGGCGTGCGGCCGCTCTGACCACATCTTCCAGGCATCTCGGAGGTGACACCACTATTCTTACAGACCTCGAGCTCTTCAAGTGGCAGTATTACCCCAATATACGCTAGAACTATATACTATCTGTTATCCAAAATCCAAGCCCTTGAGTCGTCCGCTGGGATTAAAAGGGTTCAAACTGGTAAAAATTCAAGAAAAACCCAGCTGATTTCCAGATTTCAGGATTATGTAAAAATATGAAGAAGACTGTGCACTCTCGCTTCCAGCCACATTCAGACTAGACATGTCTGGCCTCACTCGATACAAATGAATGTCTAGTCGGCACATGACCGCAAATATACAAACCACGTGACCTTCTGCTCTCACCGCCGGCACCAGAGAATCCTGACAGCGTTCAGTCCTCACATTGTGAGAATACAGAAATCTGCAAACAGTGACTTCAGACTATAAACAAAAAGCTGGACAAGTCCTTTAATGCTCTTAACTTATATTAAAATGTATGGTAGTAATTGAAAAGCAGAGTGAAAATCCATCAATCCCAAAAGGAAATGTCGAAAGCTAAATTTATTCCAAAACCTTCAAAAATGTAGTAGAAAGATTAAGAAGAGGTGTTACTTAAATCACGTGGATGGATGACACAATTCAAACCGCACTTGTTGTAATCATGGCATCATCATAGAACCACCAGCAGTACAGAAATACATCATACATTAGTACATGACCAGCACCATCATTCGTACATGAATCCAACACCGGAACCACCATCAGTACATGAATATATCACCACAACCACCAACAGTACATGAATATATCACCAGAACCACCATCAGTACATGAATATATCACCAGAACCACCATCAACAATGAAATACATAAATTGAACCATTAATATACATCACTAGATCCCTCTTCAGTACAGAAATACAGCATCACAACCCTCATCAGTACAGAAATACATCACCAGAACTACCATAAGTACATGAATATATCACCAGAACCACCATCAACACAGAAATACATAAAGTGAACCATGAATATATATCATTAGATCCCTCATCAGTACAGAAACACAGCATCACAGCCCTCATCAGTACAGAAATACATCAACAGAACCACCATTAGTACAGAAAGACATAAACAGAACCATGAATATATATCACTAGAACCCTCATCATTACTATTAGCACATTAGTACATGAGTACATCAACAGGGCCATCATTCGTACATGAATTCAGCACTGCAACCACCATCAATACATGAATATATCACTAGAGCCACCATCAGCACAGAAATACATAAATTGAACCACGAATATACATCACTAAAACCCTCATCATTACTATTACTACATCATCAGGACCACCATTTGTACATGAATTCAGCACCAGAGCCACCATCAGTACATGAATATATCATCAGAACTACCATCAGCAAACAAATACATAAAAAGATCCATAAATATACATCACTTGAACCCTTATCAGTACAGAAACACAGCATCACAACCCTCATCAGAACAGAAATACATGACCAGAAGCACAAGCAGTACATGAATAAATAACCAGAACCACCATTAGCACAGAAATACATAAATAGAACCACCATCATTACATAAATAAATCACCAGAACCACCATCAGTACATGAATACATCACCAGAACCAATATCTTTAAGTGAAAAAATCCCAAGAACCACCATTAAGACATGAGTACATCACGAGGACCACCATTCGTACATGAATTCAACACCAGAACCACCATCAGTTCATAACACATCATATGTAATGTCACGTCAGACCCATAATCATTTGTATTGCATGAATCTACAGCTCCTAGTACATCCTTAACAATGGTAAGGAGATACTGGAAGTTGTTATCAGTCATCATCAGACTGTGGACCATACATGAACCACAGTACTGATGAGAATTATTCAGTACCTTATAGATGACGTTGTCTCTGATCGGAGTCATTCTTTCTTTTCTTCATCTAGTCAAGACGCCATGACGACTCTTCACTTTCACAGCTTGTCTCTGCACATTTCCATCTTCTCCGGTTTTTGCAGCACATGCTGAGATGATTCTCTTAAAAATAGCAGAGGGATTATAATACAAATATCTGCCCCAAGCTGTGCCCTGACTATATAATTGTTATCCCTACACAAAATATGATGTACCCACTATTCCTCTTATGGTACTTGCCCTCCACACTGCCCTCTCCTTTATATATTGGACCCTTTCTTCACACTGTCCATTCTCACTGTGTCCAGCTATACTGGTCAGTCTCCATACTATGCCCCCTCATCACACTGCACCTCCTCAGCATACTGTCCCCTCCATGCTGTGCCTTCACACTGCCCCCCCCCATGCTATTCCCTCTCTATACCCCCACCCTTCCTCCTGCATTAATCAGTCTCTATTCTGTGGCCCCGCACATTTTTCTTCCCCATACTCTCTCCTCACATAATGTCCCTCAATAGTCTTCTCAAACATTTCCCCCTCCACCATACTGTCTCCCCCCACATTCCTCCACTCCCCACACTGTGTCCTCATATATTTACCCTCTGCTTTCTATACTGTCTCCTTACATATCACATTCACTCCCCATACTGTTCCCTCACACATTTCCCCTCATTCTCCCTTCTGTTTCCTCATATATTCCCTCTCCCCATACTGTTTCCATACACATTCCCTTCCCGTTCATTATACTGTTTTCTCAAATATTCCCCACCCCCTACCTCTCCACACTTTCTCTTAATAAATCTCCCTTTTCCTCATACATTCCCACCACCCCTCACTCCCCATACTGTGTCTGCTCCCCTTACTGTTTCCTTATACACTCCCACCCTCATTTGCCATATTGTGTGTCCGCACCCATTCCCCTTCTCTGCTCCCTATGCTTTTTCCTCATTCAACCCCCTTTACTCCCCATACTGTGTCCACACCCATTCATCCTCTCTACTCCTCATATTTTCTCATACATTCCCCCCTTCACTTTCCATACTGTCTCCTGTCACATTCCCCACTCACTATACTGTTATTGCATCCTTCCCCCCCAGCTCCCCATACTGAGGCTGCAGCCACTCTCTCTCCCCTGCTCTCAATACTGTTACCTAAAATTCATCCCCGTATTACAATAAATCTTCGGGGTCTTCACTGCCACTGGGGCTCTTACTACACTAAAGAACGATCTTTGTGCTTATGCAGCACCAGCGAGTGATGTCAGCAGTGTGATGAGATGACCTGATCAAGCTGCTGATGTCGCCCTGACCTGGAAGTGCCATGTCTGAAGATTGTACTCTTGTCTGAATGATTGCTAAATTATTCTTGGGAGTCGGCGTGCTTCACCTTTTCTGAGCCTTGTCAAGCTGGCAGCTGACTCAGAGAACGGCTCAGAGATCCCACTATGGGGGGGGCAGCAAAATACAGCCATGGAGGGGACACCTTGGACTTGTGCATCAGGCAGCCCAATGGTGTCCCCAGCACCAAAAGCAAATTTCCTGTGTGCACCCCCCCCTAGATAAACCCCTGATAAATGTGAACTATGGCTGGCACCATTATTCAGTGGATATAAATATTCTACAAATAACAAACCTATAACAAATGTTGCATAAATGTGAACACCCTATTACAATTGGGCTTTGGTTGTGTTCAGGATTAGCCAATCACATTTAGCCCCATGTTCAGCCGCCGTCACTTGAAGGGATTCTGATTAACCCCAGGGAAAATTTTGATGTTCTAGGAAGATTTTTATGACCTTTCCTGTTCTGGAAACAGCTGACAACATAGAAAAGGGATCTCATTGTGTTAAGTTATCAGTTAGGAGGAAATTTACCATGGAAGACTGTGACATCATCAAGAAGTGGCTTAAATTTGTCACAACGATGACATTATTTAGAACTGGACATTCCTCAAAAATGTATGAAAAGGCAAAAAGAAAAGTGATCCGGAGGCTGCAAAGAGACCTACAGCAACATTAAAGGAGCTGCAGAGATTTCTGACCAGTACTGTTTGTGTACTGCCTGTGGCAACAATCTCCCAGAAGCCTTTTCGTACAGAGATAAACATCAAAGTCCGGCTATGTGTTGCCAAAATCTCAATCATATTGGTCAAAACTCTGTGGGAAACGTATTATGTCTGATGAGACCAAGGTGGAACGTTTTGGCCATAATTCTAAAAAGTGTAAAACCAACACTGCTCATCATCAGAAGATCACCCTCCCCACAGTGAGGCATGGTGGAGGTAGTATTGTGCTTTGGGGCTGATTTTCAGCAGCTAGAACTGTGACTTTAGTCAATGCACAGTCAATTTTGAATCAAAAACTTCAGATCTTTGCTGAAAAGATGAAGATGAAGAGGAATTTCAGCACGACAGTGACCTACAGTGAGCTCCAAATCACTAAAAGAACGGCTTCACCAGGAGGAGAAGAAAGTTTTAGAAAGGCCCAGACCTGAATCCAAGGGGAAATGTGTAGTGACCTGAAGAGGGCGCTGTTCTCTGGACATATTCCCACAATGAATGATGGTTGGCACTTTTATAAGTTCTTGCGGCTGGCAGTAATGTGGGGCGCTGTGACCACAATTTGGTTATTTTAGTTTTCTCCCCTTGGACAATTTCTTATTCATTGTGACAGATTTGTGATGATTGCTGGTGGTTTCCATTATGTCCCTTCTCTTCTGCCCCTTCGTGGCTCCTATCATCATATTCTGACACCTTTTATCTAATATCCTGGAGAAGGTGACATGTTGGTGCCCCCTGGACACTCAGCACCTGGCACCACCTGGACACTCAGCACCTGGCACCACCTGGACACTCTGCACCCAGTGCCCCCTGGCACTCAGCACCTGGCACCACCTGGACACTCTGCTCCCAGTGCCCCCTGGACACTCAGCACCTGGCACCACCTGGACACTCAGCACCTGGCACCACCTGGACACTCAGCACCTGGCACCACCTGGACACTCTGCACCCAGTGCCCCCTGGCACTCAGCACCTGGCACCACCTGGACACTCAGCACCTGGCACCACCTGGACACTCAGCACCTGGCACCACCTGGACACTCAGCACCTGGCACCACCTGGACACTCAGCACCTGGCACCACCTGGACACTCTGCACCCAGTGCCCCCTGGACATTCAGCACCCGGTACCCCCCGAACAATCGGCGCCCGGTGCCCACAGGACAGTCATCACCCGGTGCCTCCTGGACACTCAGCACCCAGTGCCCCCTGGACACTCAGCACCCGGTATCCCTAGGACACTTAGCACTCAGTACTCCCCGAACACTCAGCACCCAGTACTCCCCGGACACTTAGCACCCGGTACTCCCCAGACACTCAGCACCTGTGCACTCTGGACACTCAGCACTCGGTACTCCTCAGCGTCCGTTGCCCCATGGACACTCAGCACCCGGTACTCCCCAGACACTCAGCACCCGGTGCCCTTTGGATACTCAGCACCCTGTGCCCCCCGGACACTGAGCACCTGGTACTCCCCAGACACTCAGCACCAGTGCCCCACGAACATTCAGCCCCCGGTGCCCCCTTTTCCTCTGCCACCCATAATACGTCCTGGTCTCTGGAAGCCTGAAGATCCGGAGGAGTTGCGCTGACATCATGTAATCTTCACCTTGCTACATTGTTACAACTTTGATGAAGGTCAGTGTTTCCCGTTGTGTCCAAATCCTCCAAGTGTCACGCACTCCTCAGGTCCCCTCCCCCCTCCAGCACCCGACATGAGATGTTTAATTAAGTTTTACTCAGATTTTAATTTGCCTCCTGTTCCCACCTTACCTGCGAGATACATGAGGCGCATGGCGATAGCGGGATTATCCGCCGCTCTCCATTATCCGTCTCGCAGGTCTGATCTGCTCACACAGAGATCTCTGATGATAATTACAAAACATGAAAGCGCTTCTCCCATCTCGTATGCAAAAATCAAGCAAAGCCACATTTTAATTTTTCTTCCCTACTTAGTGCTGCACCGTGACGTGGGGGGGAAAGGCGCTCGCCGGTGCTGAACAGAGCATAAGTCTGCGGAAAGCACGGGACGATCCGAATGGAAGCGAGCTTATGTCTAATTCTTCACATGAGATACAAATGTATCCTTTTCAGGGCTAAAGCGAAACGTGCAGAAATATATACACAAATCCGTGCGGAATCTGCAGTGAAATCCTCATTTAACTCCCTGCAGATTCCGGAATCCGCTGCTGATCGCTGCATGATGGTCCCCGCTGATAAACTCTATTCCTGCAGTGGCCACTACAGGACAAATGTGGTATTACACTGTACCTAATTGTGTAAATTGGAGCTAATGGTCGTGATGGGTCCTCCAGCGCAGGATATTCTCTGACTGTCGCCCTCCGCTCCAGCTGGGAAATGATAAATGTGCAAAAACCTAGCATGGAATCCACTATAGAAGGGGCACATGGACATCACAGATACTTTCCTTACCTGAGTGAAGGGGCACAAAAAACACAGACAGTTTACAGTATGGGGGTCTCAGGATAGAGCGCCCTCTGTAAAGGAGTTGTTGCAACTTTAATGGAGAAAATTACAAAGTAGAAACAAGCAGCCCTAAAAATTGCTTAAAAATCCTCTCTGTTCTAGTTTTCTGCTCATTTTCTGCATGCTTTTAAGCTATAAATAATGCGAGTGCTGCTCTGAAGTTGTGTGGACTGGCAGCTTCAGTCCCCTGCGCTCCTCCGATGCTTCAGTCCCCTGCGCTCCTCCGATGCTTCAGTCCCCTGCGCTCCTCCGATGCTTCAGTCCCCTGCGCTTCTCCGATGCTTCAGTCCCCTGCGCTCCTCTGATGCTTCAGTCCCCTGCGCTCCTCTGATGCTTCAGTCTCCTGTGCTCCTCCGATGCTTCAGTCCCCTGCGCTTCTCCGATGCTTCAGTCCCCTGCGCTCCTCCGATGCTTCAGTCCCCTGCGCTCCTCCGATGCTTCAGTTCCCTGCGCTCCTCCGATGCTTCAGTCCCCTGCACTCCTCCGATGCTTCAGTTCCCTGCGCTTCTCTGATGCTTCAGTTCCCTGCGCTTCTCCGATGCTTCAGTCCACCTGTGCTACTTCGATGCTTCAGTCCCCTGCGCTCCTCTGATGCTTCAGTCCCCTGCGCTCCTCCGATGCTTCAGTCCCCTGCGCTTCTCCGATGCTTCAGTCCCCTGCGCTCCTCCGATGCTTCAGTCCCCTGCGCTCCTCCGATGCTTCAGTCCCCTGCGCTCCTCCGATGCTTCAGTCCCCTGCACTCCTCCGATGCTTCAGTTCCCTGCGCTTCTCCGATGCTTCAGTCCACCTGTGCTACTTCGATGCTTCAGTCCCCTGCACTCCTCCGATGCTTCAGTCCCCTGCGCTTCTCCGATGCTTCAGTCCCCTGCGCTTCTCCGATGCTTCAGTCCCCTGCGCTCCTCCGATGCTTCAGTCCCCTGCGCTCCTCCGATGCTTCAGTTCCCTGCACTCCTCCGATGCTTCAGTCCCCTGCGCTCCTCCGATGCTTCAGTCCCCTGCACTTCTCTGATGCTTCAGTCCCCTGCGCTCCTCCGATGCTTCAGTTCCCTGCACTCCTCCGATGCTTCAGTTCCCTGCACTCCTCCGATGCTTCAGTCCCCTGCGCTTCTCCGATGCTTCAGTTCCCTGCACTTCTCTGATGCTTCAGTCCCCTGCGCTTCTCCGATGCTTCAGTCCCCTGCACTTCTCCGATGCTTCAGTCCACCTGTGCTACTTTGATGTTTCAGTCCCCTGCACTTCTCCGATGCTTCAGTCCACCTGTGCTACTTTGATGTTTCAGTCCCCTGCGCTTCTCCGATGCTTCAGTCCCCTGCGCTTCTCCGATGCTTCAGTCCCCTGCGCTTCTCCGATGCTTCAGTCCCCTGCACTTCTCCGATGCTTCAGTCCACCTGTGCTACTTTGATGTTTCAGTCCCCTGCACTTCTCCGATGCTTCAGTCCACCTGTGCTACTTTGATGTTTCAGTCCCCTGCGCTTCTCCGATGCTACAGGGACTAAGCTACTTTTGCTTGCAAAATGGAAGAGCTCATATCTTGGGCAGCGGCTCGATCCTGCGGCTGCTGCTGTCGGCCTTCAAGTGCTCTCCTTATTGTCAAACTTGAGAATGACCCTTTAAGTCTTATAACATCCACTAACCCCCAATAATTGTGAGCCTTTCTGTCATTGCATAAGATATCTGTAAATTAAGGCGGGCTTTGCACACTACGACATCACAGGTGCGATGTCGGTGGGGTCATGTCGAAAGTGACGCACTTCCGGCATCGCATGCGACATCGTAGTGTGTAAATCCTAGATGATACGATTAACGAGCACAAAATCGTCGTAATCGTATCATCGGTGCAACGTCGGCGTAATCCATGATTACGCTGATGCGATGGTCCGATGTTGTTCCTCGCTCCTGCGGCAGCACACATCACTGTGTGAGAAGCCGCAGGAGCGAGGAACATCTCCTACCTGCGTCACCGCGGCTCCCGTAGGATATGCGGAAGGAAGGAGGTGGGTGGGATGTTTACATCCCGCTCATCTCCGCCTCTCCGCTCCTATTGGCTGACTGCCGTGTGACGTCGCTATGACGCCGCACGATCCGCCCCCTTAATAAGGAGGCGGTTCGCCGGCCAGAGCGACGTCGCAGGGCAGGTAAGTGCATGTGAAGCTGCCGTAGCGATAATGTTCGCAACGGCAGCTATCACAAGAGATCGCATGTGCGACGGGGGCGGGGACTATCGCACTCGGCATCGCAGCATTGGCTTGCGATGTCGCAGCTTGCAAAGTACCCCTAAAGGCCCTGTCACACACAGAGGTAAATCTGTGGCAGATCTGTGGCAGATCTGTGGCAGATCTGTGGCAGATCTGTGGCAGATCTGTGGCAGATCTGTGGCAGATCTGTGGTTGCAGTGAAATTGTGGACAATCAGTGCCAGGTTTGTGCCTGTGTGCAAATGGAACAATATGTCCCTGATTTCACTGCAACCACAGATCTGCCAAATATTTATCTCTGTGTGTGACGGGGCCTTAAGGCTATGTGCAAACGCTGCAGATTTGGGGCAGAAAGTGTCTGCATCAAATTTGCACCTTCCGGCAAAATATGGACCAAAAGAGTATCCAGTTTTGGTGTGGGTTTTTTTTAATGGAAGGACTTAAAAAGTGCAGGATAAAACACCCCAACAATTCACTTGCTGCAGATTTTTTTTTATACATCAAAATCTGCACCAAATCTGCAAGGAAAAAAGATGCAATGTTGGCACAGCACTTCAGAAATCTCATAGACTTTTCTGACTTCAGGACAGGCATGCAGATTTTGGTGCAGATTTTGGGGGAAAAAAGCATCAAAAAACACCTGAAAACCTGCAGTACATGTGTTCTGATGGACCAAAGTCAGCAATTTTTTCATGTAATACCGCAGTTCTCCTCTAGTGGCCACTGCAGGATAAATGTGCAATAACGGGCTGAGGAATCGGCGCCGATCATCCGATCACCGTACAACACGACCCATCTTGTGGAGCATCTATGTTATGGACCCTCTGTAATGTTTTTTGCAAACATCTCCCTCCGCATGGACCTGATTTATGAATATATAACAGAAAACAAAACACTTTTTGGGAGTATTTTGGGCAAAATGATGCATAAAATTCTATTCTGAAGTGCAATGTGTTGGAGGTTCTCCCACATCTGACAATGTTGGTGTCTTCACCGCAGTCCTGGCATTCTGTTCATGAAGCTTTGATAGTCGTTGTCTATGGCCATGCTGGGAGTTGTAGTACCCCGGCGGCTCGGAGACCCCGCTTCTCTGGACTCCGCCGCTCTCGCTGTAAATCGGGACAATTACAGTAACACAGGAGGGATCATCATTCCATCCAAATAAACACAATTCTAATGGCTCCTCCACCTCGTAAACGACTCATGGCCGCCATGAGATAATGAATCGCCATCGAGAAGCGTCTGCCGCTAATGAAATACAATTGGAGTCTTTAGTGCTTCTGGGGAATGGATATTGTCCACTAATTATCTGGATTTTGTCAAGATAAGAAAGTAACAAAGAAACTGGAGAAAATGTATCAGAATCTTCTCTCTTAAAGGGCCAGTGTCTATAAAATAACAATAGTCCCCAGTAACTATAAGTCTTCTTCTCTATAGATGCTTCCATCTCCGCTCCACAGACTGTCCTCCCCTAGTGGTGAGACCGGAGTACTGCTCCTCGGCCGCCCGTCTAGATCTGTCCCTGATAATATTAGATCAGATTTATTAAGGGTCGTTCATCAGGTAAATACCAGTTAATTCTGGGCACGACGTGAGATCAATGCAGCGTCTGGAGGAGCGCGGCACATCCCGTCCCTGTATATTAGGAATACAATTATCTCTGAAGAGCAAATATACTTAGGCGGCATTTCATTTACTCAGAACCCGAGATTTCAATTCCTCCTTCTGCACGAAGGTTCATTTCTCTTCTTTTCTTCTTCTTATCAGCAATATTCACCCCTTGGATTGGTTTTCTTTCATAAATACCTAATGAGATCACCGGGAAAAAAAAAAGATGTTGCTGCAGCTGTGGGTGTGACTAGAGCAAAAGAGACAAAGTAACAGAAAACATAGGCACGAGTATTTACAAACAAATCCACATAATAAGTAGCAACTAGTGATGAGCGAGCTCAGGTACACTCATTACCCGACCAAGCATTGGGGTGCTCGGGTACAGTCATTACCCGACCAAGCATTGGAGCGCTCAGGTACATCCCTTACTAGAGTTGAGCGCGGTTCGTGGTTCGTGGTTCTCCAGTTCTAGGCTCGAGTGATTTTGGGGCATGTTCTAGATCGAACTAGAACTCGAGCTTTTTGCAAAAGCTCGATAGTTCTAGAAACGTTCGAGAACGGTTCTAGCAGCCAAAAAACAGCTAAATCCTAGCTTGGTTTCTGCTGTAATAGTGTAAGTCACTCTGTGAATCACACTATTATGACATTTCAGTGTATAGTGTGCGGGAACAGCGTCTTCAGATCACTGCTGTTTCTATAATGGCGATCGCCATTTTTTTTTTTTTTTCTTGTCTTCCTTCCCTAAGCGCGCGCGTCTTGTGGGGCGGGCCAGCATGTCAGCCAATCCCAGACACACACACAGCTAAGTGGACTTTGAGCCAGAGAAGCAACGGCATGTGTGATAGGATGTCCATGTCACATGTCCCTGCATTATAAAACCGGACATTTTCTTCCAGGACGCCATTATCTGCCTTCTGCGTCTTTGGTGTCAGACATCACTGTCGCAGCTCCGTCCTCCTGAGTCCTATCGCTCATACAGCTGTATGCGCTCCATACACAGCGCTGGACAGCTTAGGGAGAGCACTTTCTATCAGTCCTTTTAAGGGCTCAAACCGGCAGGGTCAGAGAGCCATAGGTGACAGGTCCTGAAAACAGCGACAGCGTCTGTGTAGCCAAGGTCAGGGATTTCCTCCCTGCATTTCCCCATTAGGAGGGAATAGAAAGGCAGGCTTCCATTCCTCTACCCAGAGCCCCACAATCCTGCCACTGTACCCTCCTGTCCTCTGCACACTCCAACTCATTGTAACTAAGCCATTATACTAGCAAACACTCAGTGTACCTAGTGGCATCCTATACGTGGCTATTGGACTTTGCTATAGTCCCACTAGTGCCAAGACATTTACAGAGCGCATCTGCCTGCGTTGCACACTCCAACTCATTATAACTAAGCCATTACACTAGCAAACACTCAGTGTACCTAGTGGCATCCTATACGTGGCTATTGGACTTTGCTATAGTCCCACTAGTGCCAAGACATTTGCAGAGCGCATCTGCCTGCGTTGCACACTCCAACTAATTATAACTAAGCCATTATACTAGCAAACACTCAGTGTACCTAGTGGCATCCTATACGTGGCTATTGGACTTTGCTATAGTCCCACTAGTGCCAAGACATTTGCAGAGCGCATCTGCCTGCATTGCACACTCCAACTCATTATAACTAAGCCATTATACTAGCAAAGACTCAGTGTACCTAGTGGCATCCTATACGTGGCTATTGGACTTTGCTATAGTCCCACTAGTGCCAAGACATTTGCAGAGCGCATCTGCCTGCGTTGCACACTCCAACTCATTATAACTAAGCCATTATACTAGCAAACACTCAGTGTACCTAGTGGCATCCTATACGTGGCTATTGGACTTTGCTATAGTCCCACTAGTGCCAAGACATTTGCAGAGCGCATCTGCCTGCGTTGCACACTCCAACTCATTATAACTAAGCCATTATACTAGCAAACACTCAGTGTACCTAGTGGCATCCTATACGTGGCTATTGGACTTTGCTATAGTCCCACTAGTGCCAAGACATTTGCAGAGCGCATCTGCCTGCGTTGCACACTCCAACTAATTATAACTAAGCCATTATACTAGCAAACACTCAGTGTACCTAGTGGCATCCTATACGTGGCTATTGGACTTTGCTATAGTCCCACTAGTGCCAAGACATTTGCAGAGCGCATCTGCCTGCGTTGCACACTCCAACTAATTATAACTAAGCCATTATACTAGCAAACACTCAGTGTACCTAGTGGCATCCTATACGTGGCTATTGGACTTTGCTATAGTCCCCCTAGTGCCAAGACATTTGCAGAGCGCATCTGCCTGCGTTGCACACTCAAACTCATTATAACTAAGCCATTATACTAGCAAACACTCAGTGTACCTAGTGGCATCCTATACGTGGCTATTGGACTTTGCTATAGTCCCACTAGTGCCAAGACATTTGCAGAGCGCATCTGCCTGCGTTGCACACTCCAACTAATTATAACTAAGCCATTATACTAGCAAACACTCAGTGTACCTAGTGGCATCCTATACGTGGCTATTGGACTTTGCTATAGTCCCACTAGTGCCAAGACATTTGCAGAGCGCATCTGCCTGCGTTGCACACTCCAACTAATTATAACTAAGCCATTATACTAGCAAAGACTCAGTGTACCTAGTGGCATCCTATACGTGGCTATTGGACTTTGCTATAGTCCCACTAGTGCCAAGACATTTGCAGAGCGCATCTGCCTGCGTTGCACACTCCAACTCATTATAACTAAGCCATTATACTAGCAAACACTCAGTGTACCTAGTGGCATCCTATACGTGGCTATTGGACTTTGCTATAGTCCCACTAGTGCCAAGACATTTGCAGAGCACATCTGCCTGCGTTGCACACTCCAACTAATTATAACTAAGCCATTCTATTAGCAAACACTCAGTGTACCTAGTGGCATCCTATACGTGGCTATTGGACTTTGCTATAGTCCCACTAGTCCCAAGACATTTGCAGAGCGCATCTGCCTGCGTTGCACACTCCAACTAATTATAACTAAGCCATTATACTAGCAAACACTCAGTGTACCTAGTGGCATCCTATACGTGGCTATTGGACTTTGCTATAGTCCCACTAGTGCCAAGACATTTGCAGAGCGCATCTGCCTGCGTTGCACACTCCAACTCATTATAACTAAGCCATTATACTAGCAAACACTCAGTGTACCTAGTGGCATCCTATACGTGGCTATTGGACTTTGCTATAGTCCCACTAGTGCCAAGACATTTGCAGAGCGCATCTGCTTGCGTTGCACACTCCAACTAATTATAACTAAGCCATTATACTAGCAAACACTCAGTGTACCTAGTGGCATCCTATACGTGGCTATTGGACTTTGCTATAGTCCCACTAGTGCCAAGACATTTGCAGAGCGCATCTGCCTGCGTTGCACACTCCAACTCATTATAACTAAGCCATTATACTAGCAAACACTCAGTGTACCTAGTGGCATCCTATACGTGGCTATTGGACTTTGCTATAGTCCCACTAGTGCCAAGACATTTGCAGAGCGCATCTGCTTGCGTTGCACACTCCAACTAATTATAACTAAGCCATTATACTAGCAAACACTCAGTGTACCTAGTGGCATCCTATACGTGGCTATTGGACTTTGCTATAGTCCCACTAGTGCCAAGACATTTGCAGAGCGCATCTGCCTGCGTTGCACACTCCAACTCATTATAACTAAGCCATTATACTAGCAAACACTCAGTGTACCTAGTGGCATCCTATACGTGGCTATTGGACTTTGCTATAGTCCCACTAGTGCCAAGACATTTGCAGAGCGCATCTGCCTGTTTTGCACACTCCAACTCATTATAACTAAGCCATTATACTAGCAAACACTCAGTGTACCTAGTGGCATCCTATACGTGGCTATTGGACTTTGCTATAGTCCCACTAGTGCCAAGACATTTGCAGAGCGCATCTGCCTGCGTTGCACACTCCAACTAATTATAACTAAGCCATTATACTAGCAAACACTCAGTGTACCTAGTGGCATCCTATACGTGGCTATTGGACTTTGCTATAGTCCCACTAGTGCCAAGACATTTGCAGAGCGCATCTGCCTGCGTTGCACACTCCAACTCATTATAACTAAGCCATTATACTAGCAAAGACTCAGTGTACCTAGTGGCATCCTATACGTGGCTATTGGACTTTGCTATAGTCCCACTAGTGCCAAGACATTTGCAGAGCGCATCTGCCTGCGTTGCACACTCCAACTAATTATAACTAAGCCATTATACTAGCAAACACTCAGTGTACCTAGTGGCATCCTATACGTGGCTATTGGACTTTGCTATAGTCCCACTAGTGCCAAGACATTTGCAGAGCGCATCTGCCTGCGTTGCACACTCCAACTCATTATAACTAAGCCATTATACTAGCTAAGACTCAGTGTACCTAGTGGCATCCTATTCGTGGCTATTGGACTTTGCTATAGTCCCACTAGTGCCAAGACATTTGCAGAGCGCATCTGCCTGCGTTGCACACTCCAACTCATTATAACTAAGCCATTATACTAGCAAAGACTCAGTGTACCTAGTGGCATCCTATACGTGGCTATTGGACTTTGCTATAGTCCCACTAGTGCCAAGACATTTGCAGAGCGCATCTGCCTGCGTTGCACACTCCAACTAATTATAACTAAGCCATTATACTAGCAAACACTCAGTGTACCTAGTGGCATCCTATACGTGGCTATTGGACTTTGCTATAGTCCCACTAGTGCCAAGACATTTGCAGAGCGCATCTGCCTGCGTTGCACACTCCAACTCATTATAACTAAGCCATTATACTAGCAAACACTCAGTGTACCTAGTGGCATCCTATACGTGGCTATTGGACTTTGCTATAGTCCCACTAGTGCCAAGACATTTGCAGAGCGCATCTGCCTGCGTTGCACACTCCAACTAATTATAACTAAGCCATTATACTAGCAAACACTCAGTGTACCTAGTGGCATCCTATACGTGGCTATTGGACTTTGCTATAGTCCCACTAGTGCCAAGACATTTGCAGAGCGCATCTGCCTGCGTTGCACACTCCAACTAATTATAACTAAGCCATTATACTAGCAAACACTCAGTGTACCTAGTGGCATCCTATACGTGGCTATTGGACTTTGCTATAGTCCCACTAGTGCCAAGACATTTGCAGAGCGCATCTGCCTGCGTTGCACACTCCAACTCATTATAACTAAGCCATTATACTACCAAACACTCAGTGTACCTAGTGGCATCCTATACGTGGCTATTGGACTTTGCTATAGTCCCACTAGTGCCAAGACATTTGCAGAGCGCATCTGCCTGCGTTGCACACTCCAACTCATTATAACTAAGCCATTATACTAGCAAACACTCAGTGTACCTAGTGGCATCCTATACGTGGCTATTGGACTTTGCTATAGTCCCACTAGTGCCAAGACATTTGCAGAGCGCATCTGCCTGCGTTGCACACTCCAACTCATTATAACTAAGCCATTATACTACCAAACACTCAGTGTACCTAGTGGCATCCTATACGTGGCTATTGGACTTTGCTATAGTCCCACTAGTGCCAAGACATTTGCAGAGCGCATCTGCCTGCGTTGCACACTCCAACTCATTATAACTAAGCCATTATACTAGCAAACACTCAGTGTACCTAGTGGCATCCTATACGTGGCTATTGGACTTTGTTATAGTCCCACTAGTGCCAAGACATTTGCAGAGCGCATCTGCCTGCGTTGCACACTCCAACTAATTATAACTAAGCCATTATACTAGCAAACACTCAGTGTACCTAGTGGCATCCTATACGTGGCTATTGGACTTTGCTATAGTCCCACTAGTGCCAAGACATTTGCAGAGCGCATCTGCCTGCGTTGCACACTCCAACTAATTATAACTAAGCCATTATACTAGCAAACACTCAGTGTACCTAGTGGCATCCTATACGTGGCTATTGGACTTTGCTATAGTCCCACTAGTGCCAAGACATTTGCAGAGCGCATCTGCCTGCGTTGCACACTCCAACTAATTATAACTAAGCCATTATACTAGCAAAGACTCAGTGTACCTAGTGGCATCCTATACGTGGCTATTGGACTTTGCTATAGTCCCACTAGTGCCAAGACATTTGCAGAGCGCATCTGCCTGCGTTGCACACTCCAACTCATTATAACTAAGCCATTATACTAGCAAACACTCAGTGTACCTAGTGGCATCCTATACGTGGCTATTGGACTTTGCTATAGTCCCACTAGTGCCAAGACATTTGCAGAGCACATCTGCCTGCGTTGCACACTCCAACTAATTATAACTAAGCCATTATATTAGCAAACACTCAGTGTACCTAGTGGCATCCTATACGTGGCTATTGGACTTTGCTATAGTCCCACTAGTCCCAAGACATTTGCAGAGCGCATCTGCCTGCGTTGCACACTCCAACTAATTATAACTAAGCCATTATACTAGCAAACACTCAGTGTACCTAGTGGCATCCTATACGTGGCTATTGGACTTTGCTATAGTCCCACTAGTGCCAAGACATTTGCAGAGCGCATCTGCCTGCGTTGCACACTCCAACTCATTATAACTAAGCCATTATACTACCAAACACTCAGTGTACCTAGTGGCATCCTATACGTGGCTATTGGACTTTGCTATAGTCCCACTAGTGCCAAGACATTTGCAGAGCGCATCTGCCTGCGTTGCACACTCCAACTCATTATAATTAAGCCATTATACTAGCAAACACTCAGTGTACCTAGTGGCATCCTATACGTGGCTATTGGACTTTGCTATAGTCCCACTAGTGCCAAGACATTTGCAGAGCGCATCTGCCTGCGTTGCACACTCCAACTAATTATAACTAAGCCATTATACTAGCAAACACTCAGTGTACCTAGTGGCATCCTATACGTGGCTATTGGACTTTGCTATAGTCCCACTAGTGCCAAGACATTTGCAGAGCGCATCTGCCTGCGTTGCACACTCCAACTAATTATAACTAAGCCATTATACTAGCAAAGACTCAGTGTACCTAGTGGCATCCTATACGTGGCTATTGGACTTTGCTATAGTCCCACTAGTGCCAAGACATTTGCAGAGCGCATCTGCCTGCGTTGCACACTCCAACTCATTATAACTAAGCCATTATACTAGCAAACACTCAGTGTACCTAGTGGCATCCTATACGTGGCTATTGGACTTTGCTATAGTCCCACTAGTGCCAAGACATTTGCAGAGCGCATCTGCTTGCGTTGCACACTCCAACTAATTATAACTAAGCCATTATACTAGCAAACACTCAGTGTACCTAGTGGCATCCTATACGTGGCTATTGGACTTTGCTATAGTCCCACTAGTGCCAAGACATTTGCAGAGCGCATCTGCCTGCGTTGCACACTCCAACTAATTATAACTAAGCCATTATACTAGCAAACACTCAGTGTACCTAGTGGCATCCTATACGTGGCTATTGGACTTTGCTATAGTCCCACTAGTGCCAAGACATTTGCAGAGCGCATCTGCCTGCGTTGCACACTCCAACTCATTATAACTAAGCCATTATACTAGCAAACACTCAGTGTACCTAGTGGCATCCTATACGTGGCTATTGGACTTTGCTATAGTCCCACTAGTGCCAAGACATTTGCAGAGCGCATCTGCCTGCGTTGCACACTCCAACTCATTATAACTAAGCCATTATACTAGCAAACACTCAGTGTACCTAGTGGCATCCTATACGTGGCTATTGGACTTTGCTATAGTCCCACTAGTGCCAAGACATTTGCAGAGCGCATCTGCCTGCGTTGCACACTCCAACTCATTATAACTAAGCCATTATACTAGCAAACACTCAGTGTACCTAGTGGCATCCTATACGTGGCTATTGGACTTTGCTATAGTCCCACTAGTGCCAAGACATTTGCAGAGCGCATCTGCCTGCGTTGCACACTCCAACTCATTATAACTAAGCCATTATACTAGCAAAGACTCAGTGTACCTAGTGGCATCCTATACGTGGCTATTGGACTTTGCTATAGTCCCACTAGTGCCAAGACATTTGCAGAGCGCATCTGCCTGCGTTGCACACTCCAACTAATTATAACTAAGCCATTATACTAGCAAACACTCAGTGTACCTAGTGGCATCCTATACGTGGCTATTGGACTTTGCTATAGTCCCACTAGTGCCAAGACATTTGCAGAGCGCATCTGCCTGCGTTGCACACTCCAACTCATTATAACTAAGCCATTATACTAGCAAAGACTCAGTGTACCTAGTGGCATCCTATACGTGGCTATTGGACTTTGCTATAGTCCCACTAGTGCCAAGACATTTGCAGAGCGCATCTGCCTGCGTTGCACACTCCAACTCATTATAACTAAGCCATTATACTAGCAAAGACTCAGTGTACCTAGTGGCATCCTATACGTGGCTATTGGACTTTGCTATAGTCCCACTAGTGCCAAGACATTTGCAGAGCGCATCTGCCTGCGTTGCACACTCCAACTAATTATAACTAAGCCATTATACTAGCAAACACTCAGTGTACCTAGTGGCATCCTATACGTGGCTATTGGACTTTGCTATAGTCCCACTAGTGCCAAGACATTTGCAGAGCGCATCTGCCTGCGTTGCACACTCCAACTCATTATAACTAAGCCATTATACTAGCAAACACTCAGTGTACCTAGTGGCATCCTATACGTGGCTATTGGACTTTGCTATAGTCCCACTAGTGCCAAGACATTTGCAGAGCGCATCTGCCTGCGTTGCACACTCCAACTAATTATAACTAAGCCATTATACTAGCAAACACTCAGTGTACCTAGTGGCATCCTATACGTGGCTATTGGACTTTGCTATAGTCCCACTAGTGCCAAGACATTTGCAGAGCGCATCTGCCTGCGTTGCACACTCCAACTAATTATAACTAAGCCATTATACTAGCAAACACTCAGTGTACCTAGTGGCATCCTATACGTGGCTATTGGACTTTGCTATAGTCCCACTAGTGCCAAGACATTTGCAGAGCGCATCTGCCTGCGTTGCACACTCCAACTCATTATAACTAAGCCATTATACTAGCAAAGACTCAGTGTACCTAGTGGCATCCTATACGTGGCTATTGGACTTTGCTATAGTCCCACTAGTGCCAAGACATTTGCAGAGCGCATCTGCCTGCGTTGCACACTCCAACTCATTATAACTAAGCCATTATACTAGCAAAGACTCAGTGTACCTAGTGGCATCCTATACGTGGCTATTGGACTTTGCTATAGTCCCACTAGTGCCAAGACATTTGCAGAGCGCATCTGCCTGCGTTGCACACTCCAACTAATTATAACTAAGCCATTATACTAGCAAACACTCAGTGTACCTAGTGGCATCCTATACGTGGCTATTGGACTTTGCTATAGTCCCACTAGTGCCAAGACATTTGCAGAGCGCATCTGCCTGCGTTGCACACTCCAACTCATTATAACTAAGCCATTATACTAGCAAACACTCAGTGTACCTAGTGGCATCCTATACGTGGCTATTGGACTTTGCTATAGTCCCACTAGTGCCAAGACATTTGCAGAGCGCATCTGCCTGCGTTGCACACTCCAACTAATTATAACTAAGCCATTATACTAGCAAACACTCAGTGTACCTAGTGGCATCCTATACGTGGCTATTGGACTTTGCTATAGTCCCACTAGTGCCAAGACATTTGCAGAGCGCATCTGCCTGCGTTGCACACTCCAACTAATTATAACTAAGCCATTATACTAGCAAACACTCAGTGTACCTAGTGGCATCCTATACGTGGCTATTGGACTTTGCTATAGTCCCACTAGTGCCAAGACATTTGCAGAGCGCATCTGCCTGCGTTGCACACTCCAACTCATTATAACTAAGCCATTATACTACCAAACACTCAGTGTACCTAGTGGCATCCTATACGTGGCTATTGGACTTTGCTATAGTCCCACTAGTGCCAAGACATTTGCAGAGCGCATCTGCCTGCGTTGCACACTCCAACTCATTATAACTAAGCCATTATACTAGCAAACACTCAGTGTACCTAGTGGCATCCTATACGTGGCTATTGGACTTTGCTATAGTCCCACTAGTGCCAAGACATTTGCAGAGCGCATCTGCCTGCGTTGCACACTCCAACTCATTATATCTAAGCCATTATACTACCAAACACTCAGTGTACCTAGTGGCATCCTATACGTGGCTATTGGACTTTGCTATAGTCCCACTAGTGCCAAGACATTTGCAGAGCGCATCTGCCTGCGTTGCACACTCCAACTCATTATAACTAAGCCATTATACTAGCAAACACTCAGTGTACCTAGTGGCATCCTATACGTGGCTATTGGACTTTGCTATAGTCCCACTAGTGCCAAGACATTTGCAGAGCGCATCTGCCTGCGTTGCACACTCCAACTAATTATAACTAAGCCATTATACTAGCAAACACTCAGTGTACCTAGTGGCATCCTATACGTGGCTATTGGACTTTGCTATAGTCCCACTAGTGCCAAGACATTTGCAGAGCGCATCTGCCTGCGTTGCACACTCCAACTAATTATAACTAAGCCATTATACTAGCAAACACTCAGTGTACCTAGTGGCATCCTATACGTGGCTATTGGACTTTGCTATAGTCCCACTAGTGCCAAGACATTTGCAGAGCGCATCTGCCTGCGTTGCACACTCCAACTCATTATAACTAAGCCATTATACTAGCAAACACTCAGTGTACCTAGTGGCATCCTATACGTGGCTATTGGACTTTGCTATAGTCCCACTAGTGCCAAGACATTTGCAGAGCGCATCTGCCTGCGTTGCACACTCCAACTAATTATAACTAAGCCATTATACTAGCAAACACTCAGTGTACCTAGTGGCATCCTATACGTGGCTATTGGACTTTGCTATAGTCCCACTAGTCCCAAGACATTTGCAGAGCGCATCTGCCTGCGTTGCACACTCCAACTAATTATAACTAAGCCATTATACTTGCAAACACTCAGTGTACCTAGTGGCATCCTATACGTGGCTATTGGACTTTGCTATAGTCCCACTAGTGCCAAGACATTTGCAGAGCGCATCTGCCTGCGTTGCACACTCCAACTCATTATAACTAAGCCATTATACTAGCAAACACTCAGTGTACCTAGTGGCATCCTATACGTGGCTATTGGACTTTGCTATAGTCCCACTAGTGCCAAGACATTTGCAGAGCGCATCTGCTTGCGTTGCACACTCCAACTAATTATAACTAAGCCATTATACTAGCAAACACTCAGTGTACCTAGTGGCATCCTATACGTGGCTATTGGACTTTGCTATAGTCCCACTAGTGCCAAGACATTTGCAGAGCGCATCTGCCTGCGTTGCACACTCCAACTAATTATAACTAAGCCATTATACTAGCAAACACTCAGTGTACCTAGTGGCATCCTATACATGGCTATTGGACTTTGCTATAGTCCCACTAGTGCCAAGACATTTGCAGAGCGCATCTGCCTGCGTTGCACACTCCAACTCATTATAACTAAGCCATTATACTAGCAAACACTCAGTGTACCTAGTGGCATCCTATACGTGGCTATTAGACTTTGCTATAGTCCCACTAGTGCCAAGACATTTGCAGAGCGCATCTGCCTGCGTTGCACACTCCAACTCATTATAACTAAGCCATTATACTAGCAAACACTCAGTGTACCTAGTGGCATCCTATACGTGGCTATTGGACTTTGCTATAGTCCCACTAGTGCCAAGACATTTGCAGAGCGCATCTGCCTGCGTTGCACATTCCAACTCATTATAACTAAGCCATTATACTAGCAAAGACTCAGTGTACCTAGTGGCATCCTATACGTGGCTATTGGACTTTGCTATAGTCCCACTAGTGCCAAGACATTTGCAGAGCGCATCTGCCTGCGTTGCACACTCCAACTAATTATAACTAAGCCATTATACTAGCAAACACTCAGTGTACCTAGTGGCATCCTATACGTGGCTATTGGACTTTGCTATAGTCCCACTAGTGCCAAGACATTTGCAGAGCGCATCTGCCTGCGTTGCACACTCCAACTCATTATAACTAAGCCATTATACTAGCAAAGACTCAGTGTACCTAGTGGCATCCTATACGTGGCTATTGGACTTTGCTATAGTCCCACTAGTGCCAGGACATTTGCAGAGCGCATCTGCCTGCGTTGCACACTCCAACTAATTATAACTAAGCCATTATACTAGCAAACACTCAGTGTACCTAGTGGCATCCTATACGTGGCTATTGGACTTTGCTATAGTCCCACTAGTGCCAAGACATTTGCAGAGCGCATCTGCCTGCGTTGCACACTCCAACTAATTATAACTAAGCCATTATACTAGCAAACACTCAGTGTACCTAGTGGCATCCTATACGTGGCTATTGGACTTTGCTATAGTCCCACTAGTGCCAAGACATTTGCAGAGCGCATCTGCCTGCGTTGCACACTCCAACTCATTATAACTAAGCCATTATACTACCAAACACTCAGTGTACCTAGTGGCATCCTATACGTGGCTATTGGACTTTGCTATAGTCCCACTAGTGCCAAGACATTTGCAGAGCGCATCTGCCTGCGTTGCACACTCCAACTCATTATAACTAAGCCATTATACTAGCAAACACTCAGTGTACCTAGTGGCATCCTATACGTGGCTATTGGACTTTGCTATAGTCCCACTAGTGCCAAGACATTTGCAGAGCGCATCTGCCTGCGTTGCACACTCCAACTCATTATAACTAAGCCATTATACTAGCAAACACTCAGTGTACCTAGTGGCATCCTATACGTGGCTATTGGACTTTGCTATAGTCCCACTAGTGCCAAGACATTTGCAGAGCGCATCTGCCTGCGTTGCACACTCCAACTCATTATAACTAAGCCATTATACTAGCAAACACTCAGTGTACCTAGTGGCATCCTATACGTGGCTATTGGACTTTGCTATAGTCCCACTAGTGCCAAGACATTTGCAGAGCGCATCTGCCTGCGTTGCACACTCCAACTAATTATAACTAAGCCATTATACTAGCAAACACTCAGTGTACCTAGTGGCATCCTATACGTGGCTATTGGACTTTGCTATAGTCCCACTAGTGCCAAGACATTTGCAGAGCGCATCTGCCTGCGTTGCACACTCCAACTAATTATAACTAAGCCATTATACTAGCAAACACTCAGTGTACCTAGTGGCATCCTATACGTGGCTATTGGACTTTGCTATAGTCCCACTAGTGCCAAGACATTTGCAGAGCGCATCTGCCTGCGTTGCACACTCCAACTCATTATAACTAAGCCATTATACTAGCAAACACTCAGTGTACCTAGTGGCATCCTATACGTGGCTATTGGACTTTGCTATAGTCCCACTAGTGCCAAGACATTTGCAGAGCGCATCTGCCTGCGTTGCACACTCCAACTAATTATAACTAAGCCATTATACTAGCAAAGACTCAGTGTACCTAGTGGCATCCTATACGTGGCTATTGGACTTTGCTATAGTCCCACTAGTGCCAAGACATTTGCAGAGCGCATCTGCCTGCGTTGCACACTCCAACTAATTATAACTAAGCCATTATACTAGCAAACACTCAGTGTACCTAGTGGCATCCTATACGTGGCTATTGGACTTTGCTATAGTCCCACTAGTGCCAAGACATTTGCAGAGCGCATCTGCCTGCGTTGCACACTCCAACTCATTATAACTAAGCCATTATACTACCAAACACTCAGTGTACCTAGTGGCATCCTATACGTGGCTATTGGACTTTGCTATAGTCCTACTAGTGCCAAGACATTTGCAGAGCGCATCTGCCTGCGTTGCACACTCCAACTCATTATAACTAAGCCATTATACTAGCAAACACTCAGTGTACCTAGTGGCATCCTATACGTGGCTATTGGACTTTGCTATAGTCCCACTAGTGCCAAGACATTTGCAGAGCGCATCTGCCTGCGTTGCACACTCCAACTCATTATAACTAAGCCATTATACTACCAAACACTCAGTGTACCTAGTGGCATCCTATACGTGGCTATTGGACTTTGCTATAGTCCCACTAGTGCCAAGACATTTGCAGAGCGCATCTGCCTGCGTTGCACACTCCAACTCATTATAACTAAGCCATTATACTAGCAAACACTCAGTGTACCTAGTGGCATCCTATACGTGGCTATTGGACTTTGCTATAGTCCCACTAGTGCCAAGACATTTGCAGAGCGCATCTGCCTGCGTTGCACACTCCAACTCATTATAACTAAGCCATTATACTAGCAAACACTCAGTGTACCTAGTGGCATCCTATACGTGGCTATTGGACTTTGCTATAGTCCCACTAGTGCCAAGACATTTGCAGAGCGCATCTGCCTGCGTTGCACACTCCAACTCATTATAACTAAGCCATTATACTAGCAAACACTCAGTGTACCTAGTGGCATCCTATACGTGGCTATTGGACTTTGCTATAGTCCCACTAGTGCCAAGACATTTGCAGAGCGCATCTGCCTGCGTTGCACACTCCAACTCATTATAACTAAGCCGTTATACTAGCAAACACTCAGTGTACCTAGTGGCATCCTATACGTGGCTATTGGACTTTGCTATAGTCCCACTAGTGCCAAGACATTTGCAGAGCGCATCTGCCTGCGTTGCACACTCCAACTAATTATAACTAAGCCATTATACTAGCAAACACTCAGTGTACCTAGTGGCATCCTATACGTGGCTATTGGACTTTGCTATAGTCCCACTAGTGCCAAGACATTTGCAGAGCGCATCTGCCTGCGTTGCACACTCCAACTCATTATAACTAAGCCATTATACTAGCAAACACTCAGTGTACCTAGTGGCATCCTATACGTGGCTATTGGACTTTGCTATAGTCCCACTAGTGCCAAGACATTTGCAGAGCGCATCTGCCTGCGTTGCACACTCCAACTCATTATAACTAAGCCATTATACTAGCAAACACTCAGTGTACCTAGTGGCATCCTATACGTGGCTATTGGACTTTGCTATAGTCCCACTAGTGCCAAGACATTTGCAGAGCGCATCTGCCTGCGTTGCACACTCCAACTCATTATAACTAAGCCGTTATACTAGCAAACACTCAGTGTACCTAGTGGCATCCTATACGTGGCTATTGGACTTTGCTATAGTCCCACTAGTGCCAAGACATTTGCAGAGCGCATCTGCCTGCGTTGCACACTCCAACTAATTATAACTAAGCCATTATACTAGCAAACACTCAGTGTACCTAGTGGCATCCTATACGTGGCTATTGGACTTTGCTATAGTCCCACTAGTGCCAAGACATTTGCAGAGCGCATCTGCCTGCGTTGCACACTCCAACTCATTATAACTAAGCCATTATACTAGCAAACACTCAGTGTACCTAGTGGCATCCTATACGTGGCTATTGGACTTTGCTATAGTCCCTCTAGTGCCAAGACATTTGCAGAGCGCATCTGCCTGCGTTGCACACTCCAACTCATTATAACTAAGCCATTATACTACCAAACACTCAGTGTACCTAGTGGCATCCTATACGTGGCTATTGGACTTTGCTATAGTCCCACTAGTGCCAAGACATTTGCAGAGCGCATCTGCCTGCGTTGCACACTCCAACTCATTATAACTAAGTTGCATTGTCAGGGATATTTATTCTTTATTATTCTGCTGTTAATAAAGCTAGACCACCACTGCAATCTTCACCACCTCTCAATTTTTACTACCACATTTTCAGTCCACAATCTTGTCGCAATCAACATGAGTGGCAAAATGACAGATGCTGGTGGAAAGGGGAAGAGGCGTGGTGGAAAAGGCAAAAAAGGTTTTGTCCGTGGGGAAGGTGGCAAAGCTCCATTATCATCTGCTGAAGATAGACCATCTACCAGCAAAAGTAAGATGTCTACTACTTACCGTGGACAATCCGATGTGCTCCCTTTTTTACGGACACGAACAACAGGAAGAAAGGTAGATGATGGGCAAAAAAGGAAAATGCTTGAATGGATCTCAAGTGGTCCAACAAGTGCCCTCTCAGCCACTTCAAGTACCGCATCCAAAAAACACCAGTCCTCTGAGTTGTCATCCCAATCACACTTGATTTCTCCCAGCTCTGAAGTCTCCATCAGCCCTGCACAGTATGGTGGAACTGAGATGGCTGAGTCTGCAGAGCTGTTCAGTCACACTATAGCCTGGGAATCAGAGGTCTGCTCCCAAGCTACAGTGAGTACAGAACAGGAAATGGTCTGCAGTGATGCCCAGAACCTTTGTGACTCTGATTCAGGCCGTGAGGACCAAGTTTCTGAGCATAATGTTGACCCTTTGTCACAAACTGTAACACCTGTGGTTATAGACAATGAGGAACATACTGATGAAGATGAGACGCAGATACCAAATTGGGATGACAACTTAAATATTCGGTCAGGGCAAGAAGAGGCTCGGTCTGAGGGGGAGGGGAGTGCAAACACAACAATTGATGATGACGTTCTAGATCCCACCTACTGTCAACCCCCAGTCAAGCACTCAAGGAGGTCAACAGAGGCGGTGGAGGAGGATGCAACCGACGACGAAGTTACCTTGCGCCTTCCTGGACAGAGTCGGAGCACTGGTAGCACGTCTACAACTGCATCCTCAGCCACCACTCTGCCTATGAGCATTATTCGGGGTGGATCAACAGGTCGCATGGCCTCTAAGCCTTGCCTAGCCTGGTCCTTTTTTGACATAGAAAAAGATCGCCCAAATCATGTGATATGTAACATTTGTCATGATTCTCTTAGTAGAGGTCAAAACCTCAGCAGTTTGACAACTTCTTCCATGAATCGTCACATGAATAAATATCATAGGTCCCGGTGGGAAGCTCACCGTGCTGCAATGCGGCCTAGCGGAGCGAACCATCCACCGCCCGCCCCTTCCAGTGCATCCGCGCGCTCTTCATCTTCTAGGACTGTGGGGACAGCTGTCACACCTGTTTTTCCCCGCAAAACTTCCACCACTGTAACCGCAACAGGCAGTTTGCTTGTAAGGTCGTCAGTTGGTTTGGAAGGGGAAACAAGTGAGTGTGTACAGCTCTCTCAGACATCGATAGCACCAACGCTGGATGAAGGCAACATCATGTCTCCGCCTGCACTTTCCTCACAAACCTGCATTTTTCCAGGGACACCCTACTCAACACCGTCTACACACAGCAGCCAGATCTCTGTCCCTCAGATGTGGTCAAATAAAAGGCCACTTCCTGCGACCCATGACAAAGCGAAGAGGTTGACTCTATCCCTCTGTAAGCTGTTGGCTACAGAAATGCTGCCTTTCCGCCTAGTGGACACACAGGATTTTAGAGACCTTATGTCTGTCGCTGTGCCCCAGTACCAGATGCCTAGTCGCCACTACTTCTCTAAGAAAGGTGTGCCCGCGCTACACCAGCATGTCGCACACAACATCACCGCTTCCTTGAGAAACTCTGTGTGTGAACGGGTGCATTTCACCACCGATACTTGGACCAGTAAGCATGGACAGGGACGTTACATGTCGCTGACTGGGCACTGGGTAACTATGGTGATAGATGGTGAAGGGTCTGCTGCACAAGTCTTGCCGTCCCCACGACTTGTGTGTCAATCCTCTGTCTGTCCAAGTTCCGCCACTGCTTCTGCATCCTCCACCTCATCTGGGTCCTCCACCTCCGCCCCAAGCCTGCCTGGTCAGGCCACCATCGTTCTCACTGCGCAGAAGGAATCACGCACCCCTCATTACTATGCTGGCAGCAGAGCGCAACGGCATCAGGCGGTCTTTAGCTTGACATGTCTTGGGAATAAGAGTCACACAGCTGAGGAGTTGTGGTCAGCTCTGCGGTCCGAGTTTAATAAATGGTTGTCTCCACTCAATCTGCAGCCTGGTAAGGCCGTGTGCGACAATGCTGCAAACCTGGGTGCGGCCCTTCGCCTGGGCAAGGAGACACACGTACCTTGTATGGCTCACGTGTTGAACCTTGTCGTGCAGCAATTTTTAACACAGTATCCCAGCCTAGATGGCCTTCTGAACAGGGCACGAAAACTGTCTGCTCACTTCCGCCGTTCAAGCGCCGCAGCTGAGCGACTTGCATCGCTCCAGAAGTCTTTCGGCCTGCCGGTTCATTGCCTGAAATGCGATGTGGCGACACGCTGGAATTCAACTCTCCACATGTTACAGCGACTGTGGCAGCACCGCCGAGCCCTGGAGCAATACGTCATGACGTATAGCCTGGGCCAACGAGATGCAGAAGTGGGGCAGATCACCCTGATGGAGTGGTCTCAGATCAAGGACCTATGCACCCTTCTGCAGAGTTTCGACATGGCGACGAATATGTTTAGCGCTGACAATGCCATTATCAGCATGACGATTCCAGTCATTTACATGCTGGAACACACGCTAAACACTATTCGGAGTCAGGGGGTGGGACAACAGGAAGGGGATGAACTACAGGAGGATTCATATGCGCAAGACACAACAACATCACCAAGGTCCAGACGTTCATCATCACCAACGCGGCAGGCATGGGACCATGGGGGACAGGGATCAACAAGGGCGCATGGTAGCAGGCTAAATGTTGAGGAAGGTGCAGGAGAACATGAAGAAATGGAGGACGAACTGTCCATGGACATGGAAGACTCAGCAGATGAGGGAGACCTTGGTCAAATTTCAGTTGAAAGAGGTTGGGGGGAGATGTCAGAGGAAGAAAGAACGGGTAGCACCTCTATGCCACAAACACAGCGTGGACTTGGTCCGCATGGCTGCGCAAGACACATGAGCGCCTTCTTGCTGCACTACCTCCAACATGACCCTCGTATTGTCAAAATTAGAAGTGATGATGACTACTGGCTTGCCACACTATTAGATCCCCGGGACAAGTCCAAATTTTGTGACATAATTCCAGCCATAGAAAGGGACGCACGTATGCAGGAGTATCAGCAGAAGCTGTTACTCGATCTTAGCTCGGCTTTTCCACCAAACACCCGTGCAGGTGCAGGGAGGGAATCTCCCAGTTGTAACTTGACAAACATGGGACGGTCTCGTAATCTTCAACACTCTACCCGTACCAGTAGCACCGTATCTGGTGCTGGTAACAGCAATTTTATGGAATCTTTTCATAATTTTTTTAGACCCTCTTTTGCAAGGCCACCAGAGACAACAATTCCCACCCATAGTCAACGGCTGGAGAGGATGATACAGGAGTATCTCCAAATGAACATCGATGCCATGACTTTGCAAATGGAGCCTTGCTCATTTTGGGCTTCAAATCTAGAAAAATGTCCAGAGCTCGCAACTTACGCCTTGGAGATTTTGTTGTGTCCAGCTGCCAGCGTTGTCTCTGAACGTGTCTTCAGTGCTGCTGGGTGTGTGCTGACAGATAAGCGCACGCGTCTGTCCAGTGACAATGTGGACAGACAAACGTTCATCAAAATGAACAAGTCATGGATCCAGAAGGAATTTACTACCCCTGTGTCATCCTGGGGAGAGTAAATGCTTGTGGATTTGGAATGTGCTTGATGCAAATCAAAACATCCTGTTTGCAACTAGGGCCCAAGTGCTGCCACTGATGGGGTGGGTGTCTGTGTGGCCCGATTTTTGGAAAAAAGGGAGGCTCCGCTTGGAGTAACCCTTCCTTGCTGTGTTTTTAAAAGAAGCCAAGATGAACAGAGCTGGGATCAGGAAAGACTTTGCTACCTACCCCGGTGTCATCCTGGGGATGGATAAGAATGGCGTATTTTTTAATGTGCTTGATGCAAATGTAGCTGTGAATTGTACAACTGGGGCCCAACTGCTGCCACTGAATGGGTGGGTGTGTGTGGGGCCCAATTTTTGGAAAAAAAGGGAGACTACGCTTGGAGTCACCTTGCGGTGTTTTACATGATTTTAGAATGGCGTGCCATGCCTATATCTGTGTGTCCTCCTCTTTTTCCTTGTCCAGCTGTTTTGTTTTCGCATGAGTATATGTCCTTGTCACTTTCCCATGTGTTTGAGTTGTTTGTCACCTTTTGGACACCTTTGAGGGTGTTTTCTAGGTGTTTTACTGTGTTTGTGATTGCCTGCCATTGTTTCCTATTGGCTCGAGTTCGGTTCGTCGAACATTCGACGAGCCGAACTCGAACGGGACCTCCGTTCGGCGAACCGACCTCGAGCCGAACTGGGACCGGTTCGCTCATCTCTAGTCATTACCCGACCAAGCATTGGAGTGCTCAGGTACACTCATTACCCGATCAAGCATTGGAGTGCTCAGGTACACTCATTACCCGACCAAGCATTGGAGTGCTCAGGTACACTCATTACCCGACCAAGCATTGGAGTGCTCAGGTACACTCATTACCCGATCAAGCATTGGGGTGCTCAGGTACACTCATTACCTGACCAAGCATTGGGGTGCTCAGGTACACTCATTACCCGACCAAGCATTGGAGTGCTCGGGTACACTCATTACCCGACCAAGCATTGGAGTGCTCAGGTACGCTCGTTACCCGATCAAGCATTGGAGTGCTCAGGTACACTCATTACCCGATCGAGCATTGGGGTGCTCAGGTACACTCATTACCCGATCGAGCATTGGGGTGCTCAGGTATACTCATTACCCGATCAAGCATTGAGGTGCTCAGGTACACTCATTACCCGATCGAGCATTGGGGTGCTCAGGTACACTCATTACCCGACCAAGCATTGGGGTGCTCAGGTACACTCATTACCCGACCAAGCATTGGGGTGCTCACGTACACTCATTACCTGACCAAGCATTGGGGTGCTCAGGTACACTCATTACCCGACCAAGCATTGGAGTGCTTGGGTACACTCATTACCCGACCAAGCATTGGAGTGTTAAGGTACACTCATTACCCGACCAAGCATTGGGGTGCTCAGGTACACTCATTACCCGATCAAGCATTGGGGTGCTCAGGTACACTCATTACCCGACCAAGCATTGGAGTGCTCAGGTACACTCATTACCCGATCGAGCATTGGGGTGCTCGGGTACACTCATTACCCGACCAAGCATTGGGGTGCTCAGGTACAGTCATTACCCGATCAAGCATTGGGGTGCTCAGGTACACTCATTACCCGACCAAGCATTGGAGTGCTCAGGTACACTCATTACCCGACCAAGCATTGGGGTGCTCAGGTACACTCATTACCCGACCAAGCATTGGGGTGCTCAGGTACACTCATTACCCGACCAAGCATTGGGGTGCTCGGGTACAGTCATTACCCGACCAAGCATTGGAGTGCTCAGGTACACTCATTACCCGACCAAGCATTGGGGTGCTCAGGTACACTCATTACCCGATCAAGCATTGGAGTGCTCAGGTATACTCATTACCCGATCGAGCATTGGGGTGCTCAGGTACACTCATTACCCGAACAAACATTGGAGTGCTCGGGTACAGTCATTACCCGATCAAGCATTGGGGTGCTCAGGTACACTCATTACCCGACCAAGCATTGGGGTGCTCAGGTACACTCATTACCCGACCAAGCATTGGGGTGCTCAGGTACACTCATTACCCGACCAAGCATTGGAGTGCTCAGGTACACTCATTACCCGACCAAGCATTGGGGTGCTCAGGTACACTCATTACCTGACCAAGCATTGGGGTGCTCAGGTACACTCATTACCCGACCAAGCATTGGAGTGCTCGGGTACACTCATTACCCGACCAAGCATTGGAGTGTTCAGGTACAGTCATTACCCGATCAAGCATTGGGGTGCTCAGGTACACTCATTACCCGACCAAGCATTGGAGTGCTCAGGTACACTCATTACCCGACCAAGCATTGGAGTGCTCAGGTACACTCATTACCCGACCAAGCATTGGGGTGCTCAGGTACACTCATTACCCGATCAAGCATTGGAGTGCTCAGGTATACTCATTACCCGATCGAGCATTGGGGTGCTCAGGTACACTCATTACCCGACCAAACATTGGAGTACTCGGGTACAGTCATTACCCGATCGAGCATTGGGGTGCTCAGGTACACTCATTACCCGACCAAGCATTGGGGTGCTCAGGTACACTCATTACCCGACCAAGCATTGGGGTGCTCAGGTACACTCATTACCCGACCAAGCATTGGGGTGCTCAGGTACACTCATTACCTGACCAAGCATTGGGGTGCTCAGGTACACTCATTACCCGACCAAGCATTGGAGTGCTCGGGTACACTCATTACCCGACCAAGCATTGGAGTGTTCAGGTACACTCATTACCCGACCAAGCATTGGGGTGCTCAGGTACACTCATTACCCGATCAAGCATTGGGGTGCTCAGGTACACTCATTACCCGACCAAGCATTGGAGTGCTCAGGTACACTCATTACCCGACCAAGCATTGGAGTGCTCAGGTACACTCATTACCCGACCAAGCATTGGAGTGCTCAGGTACACTCATTACCCGACCAAGCATTGGAGTGCTCAGGTACACTCATTACCCGACCAAGCATTGGAGTGCTCAGGTACACTCATTACCCGACCAAGCATTGGAGTGCTCAGGTATACTCATTACCCGACCAAGCATTGGAGTGCTCGGGTACACTCATTACCCGACCAAGCATTGGGGTGCTCAGGTACACTCATTACCCGACCAAGCATTGGAGTGCTCAGGTACACTCATTACCCGACCAAGCATTGGAGTGCTCGGGTACACTCATTACCCGACCAAGCATTGGGGTGCTCAGGTACACTCATTACCCGATCAAGCATTGGAGTGCTCGGGTACAGTCATTACCCGACCAAACATTGGAGTGCTCGGGTACAGTCATTACCCGATCGAGCATTGGGGTGCTCAGGTACACTCATTACCCGACCAAGCATTGGGGTGCTCAGGTACACTCATTACCCGACCAAGCATTGGGGTGCTCAGGTACACTCATTACCCGACCAAGCATTGGGGTGCTCAGGTACACTCATTACCTGACCAAGCATTGGGGTGCTCAGGTACACTCATTACCCGACCAAGCATTGGAGTGCTCGGGTACACTCATTACCCGACCAAGCATTGGAGTGTTCAGGTACAGTCATTACCCGATCAAGCATTGGGGTGCTCAGGTACACTCATTACCCGACCAAGCATTGGAGTGCTCAGGTACACTCATTACCCGACCAAGCATTGGAGTGCTCGGGTACACTCATTACCCGACCAAGCATTGGGGTGCTCAGGTACACTCATTACCCGATCAAGCATTGGAGTGCTCAGGTATACTCATTACCCGATCAAGCATTGGGGTGCTCAGGTACACTCATTACCCGACCAAACATTGGAGTGCTCGGGTACAGTCATTACCCGATCGAGCATTGGGGTGCTCAGGTACACTCATTACCCGACCAAGCATTGGGGTGCTCAGGTACACTCATTACCCGACCAAGCATTGGGGTGCTCAGGTACACTCATTACCCGACCAAGCATTGGGGTGCTCAGGTACACTCATTACCTGACCAAGCATTGGGGTGCTCAGGTACACTCATTACCCGACCAAGCATTGGAGTGCTCGGGTACACTCATTACCCGACCAAGCATTGGAGTGTTCAGGTACACTCATTACCCGACCAAGCATTGGGGTGCTCAGGTACACTCATTACCCGACCAAGCATTGGAGTGCTCAAGTACACTCATTACCCGACCAAGCATTGGAGTGCTCAGGTACACTCATTACCCGACCAAGCATTGGAGTGCTCAGGTACACTCATTACCCGACCAAGCATTGGAGTGCTCAGGTACACTCATTACCCGACCAAGCATTGGAGTGCTCAGGTACACTCATTACCCGATCAAGCATTGGGGTGCTCAGGTACAGTCATTACCCGACCAAGCATTGGAGTGCTCAGGTATACTCATTACCCGACCAAGCATTGGAGTGCTCAGGTATACTCATTACCCGACCAAGCATTGGGGTGCTCAGGTACACTCATTACCCGATCAAGCATTGGAGTGCTCAGGTATACTCATTACCCGATCGAGCATTGGAGTGCTCAGGTACACTCATTACCCGACCAAGCATTGGAGTGCTCAGGTATACTCATTACCCGACCAAGCATTGGGGTGCTCAGGTACACTCATTACCCGATCAAGCATTGGAGTGCTCAGGTATACTCATTACTCGATCAAGCATTGGGGTGCTCAGGTACACTCATTACCCGACCAAGCATTGGGGTGCTCAGGTACACTCATTACCCGATCGAGCATTGGGGTGCTCAGGTACAGTCATTACCCGATCAAGCATTGGGGTGCTCAGGTATACTCATTACCCCATCGAGCATTGGGGTGCTCAGGTACAGTCATTACCCGATCAAGCATTGGGGTGCTCAGGTACACTCATTACCCGACCAAGCATTGGAGTGCTCAGGTACACTCATTACCCGACCAAGCATTGGGGTGCTCGGGTACAGTCATTACCCGACCAAGCATTGGAGTGCTCAGGTATACTCATTACCCGATCAAGCATTGGAGTGCTCAGGTACACTCATTACCCGACCAAGCATTGGGGTGCTCGGGTACAGTCATTACCCGACCAAGCATTGGAGTGCTCAGGTATATTCATTACCCGATCAAGCATTGGAGTGCTCAGGTACACTCATTACCCGACCAAGCATTGGGGTGCTCAGGTGTACTCATTACCTGATCAAGCATTTGAGTGCTCAGGTATACTCATTACCCGATCGAGCATTGGGGTGCTCAGGTATACTCATTACCCGATCAAGCATTGGAGTGCTCAGGTACACTCATTACCCGACCAAGCATTGGGGTGCTCAGGTACACTCATTACCCGATCAAGCATTGGAGTGCTCAGGTACAGTCATTACCCGACCAAGCATTGGAGTGCTCAGGTACAGTCATTACCAGACCAAGCATTGGAGTGCTAAGGTATACTCATTACCCGATCAAGCATTGGAGTGCTCAGGTACAGTCATTACCCGATCAAGCATTGGGGTGCTCAGGTACAGTCATTACCAGACCAAGCATTGGAGTGCTCAGGTATACTCATTACCCGACCAAGCATTGGAGTGCTCAGGTACACTCATTACCCGACCAAGCATTGGGGTGCTCGGGTACAGTCATTACCCGACCAAGCATTGGAGTGCTCAGGTATACTCATTACCCGATCAAGCATTGGGGTGCTCGGGTACAGTCATTACCCGATCAAGCATTGGGGTGCTCAGGTATACTCATTACCTGACCAAGCATTGGAGTGCTCAGGTACAGTCATTACCCGACCAAGCATTGGGGTGCTCAGGTATACTCATTACCCGATCGAACATTGGGGTGCTCAGGTACAGTCATTACCCGATCAAGCATTGGGGTGCTCAGGTACAGTCATTACCCGATCGAGCATTGGAGTGCTCGGGTACAGTCATTACCCGATCAAGCATTGGGGTGCTCAGGTATACTCATTACCCGATCGAGCATTGGGGTGCTCGGGTACAGTCATTACCCGATCGACCATTGGGGTGCTCAGGTACACTCATTCCCCGATCGAGCATTGGAGTGCTTGGGTACAGTCATTACCCGATCGAGCATTGGGGTGCTAGGGTACACTAATTACTCGATCGAGCATTGGAGTGCTCGGGTACACTCATTACCTGATCGAGCATTGGGGTGCTAGGGTACACTAATTACTCGATCGAGCATTGGAGTGCTTGGGTACAGTCATAACCTGATCGAGCATTGGGGTGCTCGAGAACGCTCATTACCCAATCGAGCATTGGGGTGCTCAGGTACGCTCGTTACCTGATCGAGCATTGGGGTGCTCAGGTACGCTCGTTACTAAATCGAGCATCGGGGTGCTGGGGTACGCTCATTACCCAATCAAGCATTAGGGTACTCGAGTACCCTCTGTCACACTGCACTACTAAAGTTACTGAAGCCACAGGTAGTATAGCTTCAGTATAGTTTGGGGTACACTCATTATTCAATCGAGCATCGGGGTGCTCGGGTACACTCGTTACTCAAATAAACATTGGGGTGCTTGAGTCCGCTCATTACTCAATCGAGAATTGGGGTGCTCGGGTACGCTCATTACACAATCAAGCATCAGGGTGCTCGGGTACACTCGTTAGTCAATTGAGTATTCTGGCGCTCGAGTACACTCATTAATCGATCAAGTATTTTGGTGCTTGGGTACTGAATTGAGCATCGGGTTGCTGCGGTACGCTTGTTAACAAATCAAGCATCGAGGTGCTCAGGTACGCTTGTTACTCAATCAAGCATTGGGGTGCTCAGGTACACTCATTCAATCGAGCATTGGGGTGCTCAGGTACACTCATTCAATCGAGCATTGGGGTGCTCAGGTACACTCATTCAATCGAGCATTGGGATGCTTTGGTACACTCATTACTCATTTGAGTATTCTGGTGCTTGGGTACGGTGATTACTGAATTGAGCATTGGACTGCTGTTACCCAATCAAGCATCAGTGTGTTCGGGTACGCTTGTTTCTCAATTGAGTATTCTGGTGCTCAGGTACGCTCATTGCTCGATCAAGTATTCTGATGTGTGGGTACACTCGTTACACTTAATCAAGTATTCTGGTGCTCGGGTACACTCGTTACACTTAATCAAGTATTCTGGTGCTCGGGTACACTCGTTACACTTAATCAAGTATTCTGGTGCTCGGGTACACTCGTTACTCAATCGAGTATTCTGCTGCTCGGGCGTCATGCTCGAATCTCCGCCCACATGTTTTGCTGCTGTTAGACAGCCAATCAATATGCAGAGATTGCCTGCCATACGCACTAAAGTTGTAGCCATGTTGGCTACTGGCATGAATGTGATTTGACAGCCGCATCATGTCATCAGGTCTTATATGAGATTCGGGGGTCGCGATGCTCGGCACCCCGTCCTCTGGAGGCAGATCATAGACAGCTGATGTAGGGGGGAGAGCTGAGATTACAGCAGACACATAGGCAGGGATTAATTACTAGTGCTTAACAAAAGTAAGAGCGGTCACACGACACTGTGTGCATAATTATTAGGCAAATGAGTATTTTGGTCACATGATGCTTGTTATACATGTCGTCCTACTCCAAGCTGTATAGGCTGAGAGCCAACTACCAATGAAGTAAATCCGGTGATGTGCATCTCTGTAATGAGGAGGGGTGCGGTGTAATGACATCAACACCCTATATAAGGGGGGCTTAATTATTAGGCAACTTCCTTTCCTTTGGCAAAATGGGTCAGAAGAGAGATGTGACGGGCTCTGAAAAGTCCATATCGTGCGATGTCTTGCAGAGGGATGCCGCAGTCTTGAAATTGCCAAACTTATGAAGCGTGATCACCGAACAATCAAGCGTTTCATGGCAAATAGCCAACAGTGTCGCAAGAAGCGTGCTGGGCAAAAAAGGCGCAAAATAACTGCCCATGAATTGAGGAAAATCAAGCGTGAAGCTGCCAAGATGCCATTTGCCACCAGTTTGGCCATATTTCAGAGCCGCAACGTTACTGGAGTATCAAAAAGCACAAGGTGTGCCATACTCAGGGACAGGCCAAGGTAAGGAAGGCTGAAATCCACCACCTCTGACCAAGAAACATGAGATAAAACCTCAAGACTGGGCCAAGAAATATCTGAAGACTGATTTTTCACAGGTTTTCTGGACTGATGAAATGAGAGTGACTCTTGATGGGCCAGATGGATGGGCCCGAGGCTGGATCAGTAAAGGGCAGAGAGCTCCACTCCGACTCAGACGCCAGCAAGGTGGCGGTGGGCACTGGTATGGGCTGGGGTCATCAAAGATCAACTTGTGGGAACTTTTCGGGTTGAGGATGGAGTGAAGCTCAACTCCCAGACCTACTGCCAGCTTCTGGAAGACAACGTCTTCAAGCAGTGGTACAGGAAGAAGTCGCTATCGTTCAAGAACAACATGATTTTCCTGCAGGACAATGCTCCATCACATGCATCCAACTACTCCACAGTGTGACTGGCCAGTAAAGGTCTAAAACAGGGGTGGGGAACCTCCGGCCCGCGGGCCGTATACGGCCCGTGACGACTTTTTATGCGGCCCCCGGGCACATTCCCGGGGACCATTGTGCTTTGGTGGCAGCCGCGCTTTTCCTGGCTGCCGGCCCTTTAAATCCCACAGCCTGATGCCCTGTGGGTAGATGCTAGAATGTACGGGCTCTCTCCAGATCCTGACTTCCAGGACCTGACTGCAGCCCATACATTCTAGGCTTATCCCCGGCCTGTGTGCTCTGGTGGGCGGGTAAGCAGCAAGCTGCGATAAAGTCACACAGAATAGCTGCAGCAGGTTTACCAGCCTCCCGGACCTGCTGTGTGTGTGTGACTCTCCCTCCCCCTCACTGCGAGTACTCAACCCATCGCTGCCCCCCCCCCCGCTCAGTGCTGTGTACACCCTCGTACTGTGTGTACCCCCCAATGCTGTATGTACCCCCCAATGCTGTGTGTACCCCCTCGTGCTGTGTACCCCCTCGTGCTGTGTACCCCCCAATGCTGTGTGTACCCCCTTGTGCTGTATGTACCCCCTAGTGCAGTGTGTACCCCCTAGTACAGTGTGTACCCCCTAGTACAGTGAGTACCCCCTAATGCTGTGTGTACCCCCTAATGCTGTGTGTACCCCTTAATGCTGTGTGTACCCCTTAATGCTGTGTGTACCCCCTCATGCTGTGTACCCCCTCGTGCTGTGTACCCCCTCGTGCTGTGTACCCCCTCGTGCTGTGTGTACCCCCTCGTGCTGTGTGTACCCCCTCATGCTGTGTACCTCCTAGTACAGTGTGTACCCCCCAGGTGCTGTGTGTACCCCCAGGTGCTGTGTGTACCCCCTAGTGCTGTGTGTACCCTCTAGTGCTGTGTACACCCCAGTGCTGTGTGTACCCCCTCGTGCTATGTGCCCCCTAGTGCAGTGTGTACCACCTAGTGCAGCGAGTACCCCCTAGTACAGTGAGTACCCCCTAATGCTGTGTGTACCCCCTAATGCTGTGTATCCCTTAATGCTGTGTGTACCCCCTCGTGCTGTGTACCCCCTCGTGCTGTGTACCCCCTCGTGCTGTGTGTACCCCCTCATGCTGTGTACCTCCTAGTACAGTGTGTACCCCCCAGTGCTGTGTACCCCCAGGTGCTGTGTGTACCCCCTAATGCTGTGTACACCCCAGTGCTGTGTACCCCCTCAGCGCAGTGTAACCCCTCACTGCTGTCCGTGCCCCCCCTAGTGCTGTCTGTACCCCCTGGGTGATGTCTATGCCCCCCCACCAGTGCTGTCCGCACCACCTAATGCTGTCCATGCTGCCACCAGTGCTGTCCATGCCACGGTGAGTGCTGCCTGTGTCCCCCTTATGCTGTCCATGCTCCCCAGTGCTGTGTGCCACCCCTCAGTGCTCTTAACTCGCTACTGCTGTCTGTACCCTCCCACTGCTTTCTATGCTCCCCAGTCCGTGCTCTCCTATTGATGTCTATGTTCCCCCAGACCTGTCTGTCTCCCTAATGCTGCCACCCAGTGCAGTCCGTGCTGCCACCCAGTGCAGTGCGTGCTGCCACCCAGTGCAGTGCGTGCTGCCACCCAGTGCTGTGCGTGTCCCCAGTCATGTCTGTGCCACCGCCAGGGCTGTCCATGCCCCCTACTGATGTATATGCCCCAGCCCCTCCTGTGATGTATATGCCCCAGCTCCTCCTGTGATGTATATGCCCCAGCTCCTCCTGTGATGTATATGCCCCAGTCCCTCCTGTGATGTATATGCCCCAGCCCCTCCTGTGATGTATATGCCCCAGCCCCTCCTGTGATGTATATGCCCCAGCCCCTTCTGTGATGTATATGCCTCAGCCCCTCCTGTGATGTATATGCCCCAGCCCCTCCTGTGATGTATATGCCCCAGCCCCTCCTGTGATGTATATGCCCCAGCCCCTCCTGTGATGTATATGCCCCAGCCCCTCCTGTGATGTGTACTCCCAGTGTCTCCTGTAATTTATGCGCCCTGGCCCCTCCTGTGATGTGTATGCCCCCAGCATCTCCAGACAGAGACAAACCTGGAAAAGCAGCTGTGAGAAACAAGATGATCAATATCACCGAACATTACAATCGCACCAAAGAGAAGCAGCTCCGGCCACCACAATAGGGGTGAGTTAATCGTTTGACCAAATATAGCAGGGTTATTTTTCAGGTTGATAATGTTGTGCGGCCCCCAAAGGTTAGTAGGAAATTCCAAATGGCCCCCGGCAGTAAAAAGGTTCCCCACCCCTGGTCTAAAAGATTAAAAAATAATGACATGGCCCCCTTGTTCACCTGATCTGAACCCCATAGAGAACCTGTGGTCCCTCATAAAATGTGAGATCTACAGGGAGGGAAAACAGTGCACCTCTGGGAGCAGTGTCTGGAGGCTGTGGTGGCTGCTGCACGCAATGTGGATCGTAAACAGATCAAGCAATGACAGAATCTATGGATGGTGGCTGCTGAGTGCCATCAGAAGGAAAGGGGCTATATTGGGCACTAATATTTTGGGTTTTGTTTTTGCATGTCAGAAATGTTTATTTCTAAATGTTGTGCAGTTATATTGGTTACCTGGTGACAATAAACAAGTGAGATGGGAATAGATTTGGTTTTTATTAAGTTGCCTAATAATTCTGCACAGTAATAGTTACCTGCACAAACAGATCCTCCTAAGATACCAAATCTAAAAACCCCTCCAACTGCCAAAAATATTTATTTATTTATATTTTTATATATATATATATATATATATATATATATATATATACATATATTATATATATATATATATATATA
>NC_134357.1:17599043-17609043 GCF_048569485.1 Anomaloglossus baeobatrachus
AGATAGATAGATAGATAGATAGATAGATAGATAGATAGAGGGATAGATAGATAGATAGATAGATAGAGGGATAGATAGATAGATAGATAGATAGATAGATAGATAGAGGGATAGATAGATAGATAGATAGATAGATAGATAGATAGATAGATAGATAGATAGATAGATAGATAGATAGATAGATAGATAGATAGATAGAGGGATAGATAGATAGATAGAGGGATAGATAGATAGATAGATAGATAGATAGATAGATAGAGGGATAGATAGAGGGATATGTGACGCCCTGGGCAAGCCAGGGGTCACAGGTCATTGCACCACCACACCCTACACCCCAGTTAGGCACATCAGCTAACCTAAAAATCCTTGTTGCCTTCCTCCAGGAGCTGGTGTTCACACCAGGAGGTGGGCCAGGCGGTTGGCTCCGCCCACCGAGGAGTTCACAGCTCTGGAGGTGGGAAGAACCAGGCAGATGAGTTTAGGAGATGAAAGTGAAAGGAAGTGATGTGAAGTGAAGTGGTAGAGGAGCTTAGGAGAAAAGCTGAAGTAAAGTAAAAAGTGACAGTTTGTAAAGCCTGAAGTTGGTCCGGGTGTGTACCCCGGGCTGAGAGACAGCAAGGTCAGCAGACGGCGGTGATTGTCCGCAGGGGTGGCTGCTCGGAGGTCACTGGAAGGACCGCGGACGGGTGGTGACCCGGCGGTTTGGAGCAGTGCACAAGGAACAATCAGCACCAGGGCAGGGGCCTCTCGGACCCCGGCAAGGCTAGGAGTCGCCATAATTTGCCAAATCCGTCAGTGAAGGGGACGTCTGTCTCCAAACAACCAAGTCCCGATTGAAGGCAACCGTCCAACCAGTAACGGAGAGACACCGCCACCGCCAGGGCACCAGTTGCTCAGGGCCAGCGCCTGCGGGCAAAGAGTAGGGCTCCTCCGGCCCATAACCAAGCCGGGGAGCGGGTTACCGGTGGGAACCCATCGCAACCACAACCATCATAGGTGCAGGACAAAGGGATCATCACCGTCACCTTCTGGGGAAAGCAAGTGCAGCCGTCTGTGGGAACCGTCTTTCCAGCCGTGTGGTGTACCGAGAACTGTGTCACCGTCTCAGGCTGAGTGAGTACCACAGTGCCGCAAGGCACAGCGCTGCCCCCGCGTCCCTGCGCCCACCAGGCCCTGCATCTCCCACCTCATCACTGGGCCCCGGGATCACCAACCCCTACCCACGGAGGGGCAACACAACAACTTGCTGCTTCACACTATCACTCCCGGGATCCCCATACGGAGCAGCGGTGGTGTCAACAAATCACCACAACCGTGGGTGGCGTCACGGACAATAGACAATATCCCAAACCCAATCCCCTTTCACTCACGGGCGAGGAGCGCCGCTCGAGAACCCCCGGGATCCGGCCCACAGCTCGAGCCACCACTGAGCAGCAGCAGCCGGACCCGAGCAGAGGGGTGAGCGCAGTGCTGACACCCTCCTCCCCGCCCGCGATAACTTGGCGTCACGAACAGGATCTTACCGCTCTGCCGTCTGGTAGAGGTGCGCCTTGTTACCACCGGAGGCGTCCGGCAGGAAAATTTCAGAAGTCGCCATCTTTGGCGCGAAAAGTCCCCGCTCGAGCGTCTTCTCGAGTAGCAGAGGCGCGAAGGCCAAAACCCCGCCCCGATAGAGGAGTGGCTGAAGAGAAGCTAAGGGGGACGCGATGGCGGCTGGCTGCATGTGAGAGCAGCTATAAAAGCAGGGACGCCAGGACTCTGCAGACATCTTGTTCCTGGGAAAAGCTGCCAGCAACATGTGGATGCCGTCCCGCAACACCGTAGCCCCCACGCCTGGAACCGCGGCGTGGGTGGAGATCCGGACCGCGCAGCTCTACCAACGGCTGCAGGTCAAGATGCAGCTCCTCATGGAGGAGTGGGAGACCGACATGGCGGACGTTATAGCAGCCGTGCGGAGACGCGAGGAGGAGGAAGGGAGGGTGAGTGACCCACGCCCCGATGCCCTGGAAGGGCCGGTCATCGCGGCTGCGGGACCCGGTCCAAGCCCTCTCCCCCCGCTGCCTCCCTCGCCACCCGACCCGGAGGCCGTGACCCCGCCATTAGGCCTGCTAACCCCGCAACCGGTAGCAATACCCAGCGTCCCCGCTCAAGCGGGCCGACCTGTAGCCGGAGCCCGTAGTCGACCGGAGGTGTTGCCATGGAAGGTCCCAAAGACTGAACCGGAGGCATCCCCTGAAAAGTCCCCCGAGCCGGAGCTGATGACCCGCTCCGAGCCGAACGCCCAGCAGCGGAAAGCCCCTGTGCCCATCCCCCAAACCTCGGCTGAGGTGGCGCCGGGTTGCAGCTGTAAGGCAGCGCCCAAGGCCAAGACACCGCGGGACCTGCCGCCCAGATTCCTGACAGTGGGCAACGTCCAGGATGTCCCGCGGGGCCCGACCCGTGCGCCGGAGCTCGCAGCAGCGCCATATTGGGATAGGGAGCCGGTACCGCTGGGCCTGGAGATCGCTGAACGGGAGAGGAAGAAGGCTGAGCTGGTGGCCCGAGCGATAAGGGAGAAGGAGAATCTCCGCCAGGCCACATTCCGTGTCCGGGGCCCGCTGTACGTGGTGCAGGTGAGGCGGTTTGATGTCCGTCGGGGCTATGGGTTTATATTTGAACCGGGCCTGGAGGCCGAAGTGTTTATAGCCCGGCGGGATGTGAATGCCCACCTGCCTGAAGAGCATCCTGGCCGCAACCTGATGCCGGGCGACATCGTGCAGTACACCCGGCACTGTGGGGAGAGGGGGTGGTTCGCGCTGGACGCTAAGTTAAGGGGCAGCCAGGAGTCCCGAGTGAGCGCCGCGCCCCCTCCCTCGGAAGAAGCTGAAGCCGATTATCCGGAGTAAGGGCAGCGGATGCCCGCTGCAGCAGTCCCCGTTGGGAGCACCACTGAGTTGTTTGTTTGTTTGAAAAAATGATGATAAAATGATTACCGAAGTTTTACCTGATTGTCAACACCGTGATTGGGAAAACCGGCCGTTGCCGACACCGTTGTCCCCGTGGGGACCGTTTAAAAAGTTTGCATGAGGGACTGCTCATGGACAAGCCCGTGAACTTGCAGGGCAACCACAAACGTTAAGTGGCTTGTAAATAAGTTGTTTGCCGTTACCGTTTCCGCAATGCCGCCTCCTGAGAGGCAGGTTGGAGGGAGGGCCCGCAGTAGAGCCGGCTGGGGCCCAGCTACCACAGGAACCAGTGGCTACCCTCTGGAGGGGAAGGACAGATCCCGCTCGGGTACCATGTGCTGGACTGTGGGTCAAGGGGTGCTGCCTGGGCTTTAGGGGCAGCATCAGGGCCAGGTTACTTGGGTGGGAGAGAGCGTAAACCGTAACTGTGAACCGTTTGCAACGTTTAAGTAAAGTGCCTCCCGTTATGGGAAGAATTAATAAAAATGTACATATGTTACTGTTTTTACAATGTTATATTTTTTCAGAAAAATAAAACCGGTGTTGGACGGGCAGCCCGCGGACGGTCTGCATTTTGCTAAGGGGGAATGTGACGCCCTGGGCAAGCCAGGGGTCACAGGTCATTGCACCACCACACCATACACCCCAGTTAGGCACATCAGCTAACCTAAAAATCCTTGTTGCCTTCCTCCAGGAGCTGGTGTTCACACCAGGGGGTGGGCCAGGCGGTTGGCTCCGCCCACCGAGGAGTTCACAGCTCTGGAGGCAGGAAGAACCAGGCAGATGAGTTTAGGAGATGAAAGTGAAAGGAAGTGAAGTGAAGTGGTAGAGGAGCTTAAGAGAAAAGCTGAAGTAAGGTGCAAAGTGACAGTTTGAAAAGCCTGAAGTTGGTCCGGGTGTGTACCCCGGGCTAAGTGACAGCAAGGTCAGCAGACGGCGGTGACTGTCTGGAGGGGTGGCTGCTCGGAGGTCACTGGAAGGACCGCGGATGGGTGGTGACCCGGCGGTTTGGAGCAGTGCACAAGGAACAATCAGCACCAGGGCAGGGGCCTCTCGGACCCCGGCAAGGCTAGGAGTCGCCATAATTTGCCAAATCCGTCAGTGAAGGGGACGTCTGTCTCCAAACAACCAAGTCACGATTGAAGGCAACCGTCCAACCAGTAACGGAGAGACACCGCCACCGCCAGGGCACCAGTTTCTCAGGGCCAGCGCCTGCGGGCAAAGAGTAGGGCTCCTCCGGCCCATAACCAAGCCGGGGAGCGGGTTACCGGTGGGAACCCATCGCAACCACAACCATCATAGGTGCAGGACAAAGGGACCGTCACCGTCACCTTCTGGAGAAAGCAAGTACAGCCGTCTGTGGGAACCGTCTTTCCAGCCGTGTGGTTTACCGAGAACTGTGTCACCGTCTCAGGCTGAGTGAGTACCACAGTGCCGCAAGGCACAGCGCTGCTCCCCGCGTCCCTGCGCCCACCAGGCCCTGCATCTCCCACCTCATCACTGGGCCCCGGGATCACCAACCCCTACCCACGGAGGGGCAACACAACAACTTGCTGCTTCACACCATCACTCCCGGGATCCCCATACGGAGCAGCGGTGGTGCCAACAAATCACCACAACCGTGGGTGGCGTCACGGACAATAGACTATATCCCAAACCCAATCCCCTTTCACTCACGGGCGAGGAGCGCCGCTCGAGAACCCCCGGGATCCGGCCCACAGCTCGAGCCACCACTGAGCAGCAGCAGCCGGACCCGAGCAGAGGGGTGAGCGCAGTGCTGACACCCTCCTCCCCGTCCGCGACAGATAGATAGATAGAGGGATAGATAGATAGATAGAGGGATAGATAGATAGAGGGATAGATAGAGGGATAGATAGATAGATAGATAGATAGATAGATGGATGGATAGATAGATAGAGGGATAGATGGATGGATAGATAGATAGAGGGATAGATAGATAGATAGATAGATAGAGGGATAGATAGATAGATAGATAGATAGATAGATAGATAGATAGATAGATAGATAGATAGAGGGATAGATAGATAGATGGATAGATAGATAGATAGAGAGATAGATAGATAGAGGGATAAATGGATATATAGATATATAGATAGAGGGATAGATAGATAGATGGATAGATGGATAGATAGATAGATAGAGGGATAGATAGATAGAGGGATAGATAGATAGATAGATAGATAGAGGGATAGATAGATAAATAGATAGATAGATAGATAGATAGATAGAGAGATAGATAGATAGATAAATAGATGGATAGATGGATAGATAGATAGATAGATAGATAGATAGATAGATAAATAAATAGGTAGATGGATAGATAGATAGATAGATAGATAGATAGATAGATAGATAGATAGATCGATAGATAGATAGATAGATAGAGGGATAGATAGATAGAGGGATAGATAGATAGATGGATAGATAGAGAGATAGATAGATAGATAGAGGGATAAATGGATATATAGATATATAGATAGAGGGATAGAGGGATAGATAGATAGATAGATAGATGGATAGATAGATAGAGGGATAGATAGATAGATAGATAGATAGATAGATAGAGGGATAGATAGATAGATAGATAGATAGAGAGATAGATAGATAGATAGATAGATAGAGGGATAGAGGGATAGATAGATAGATAGATAGATGGATAGATAGAGGGATAGATAGAGGGATAGATAGATAGATAGAGGGATAGATAGATAGATAGATAGATAGATAGAGGGATAGATAGATAGATAGATAGATAGATAGATAGATAGATAGATAGATAGATAGATAGATAGAGAGATAGATAGTGTCAGGGCCAGGTGGAAGGGCAGACCCAGGAGGTGGATCCACTGGGCCGAACTCCTGGATGGTGGTAAGGGGTCCGGTAGCTGGAGCACTATAGGCAGCAGAACAGTCCGTGCATACGAGTATAACGGAGAAGTCCCTGGGACCACGGAGTCACTGATGGTAGTCCGGGTGACGCAGCTCAGGTTCGGAAGCCGAGAAGATGTCAGGCGGGGTCCGGAACCTTTGGAGCGAGATGACGGGTCACCGCAGGGATCCGAGATGGTACGGACTGTCAGGATGGCAGATGGACAGCGTTCGGGGGTTCGGGATTCGGCAGGACCGGATGGCGAGGCAGGCACGGCTCTACAAGAGAGATAGGTGAGTATATCATAGAGACACCAGGAGACCTGACTCCTAGCTTAAGAAACACGAAGATCAGGCCCCGCCCCCTTGGACATCAAACCCCTTTATACCCTGTACCTGTTTGCATCATTTCCTGTTAATGGACGCTGGCCCTTTAAGAAAGGGTCAATGACCGCGCGCGCGCGCCCTAATGCGCATGCGCGCGGCCCGAGTGCCAGAAGCCAGAGCAGGAAGCTGCGAGGAGGAAGCAGCAGGGCCGGGCTGGGGCTGGGAAGCCGACGGGCGCTGGGAGCGGGGACCAGGATGCCGGGGACGCGCCGGCAATGGATGCTGGAGAGCGGGGAGCGGCGGTGACCGGACCAAGGAACCGGGAAGCGAGGCAGGGGAGCCGGGGAGCATGACAGGTGAGCCGGAGGGCAGCGCAGGGGACCCGGGGAGCGTGACAGTACCCCCCCCCACGCCCCCCTCCCCGCAACCGGGACAGGAAGGCACGGATCAGCGGAGTACCCACATTCTCCCGGGGCTCCCAGGACCTATCCTCAGGACCATACCCAGCCCAGTCCACCAGGAAGAACTGTCGACCCCGTACGGTCTTCATGGCCACGATATCCCTTACCGCATAGATGTCGTCATCGGCAATAGGAGGAGGAGCCGAACTGGCCACAGCGGAGAAGGGACCAAGGACAACCGGCTTGAGCAGGGAGACGTGGAAGGAATTGGGTATCCTCATCGTGGCCGGGAGCTGCAGCTTGTAGGAGACCTCATTGATCTTGTTGAGGACTTTAAACGGCCCGATGTAGCGAGGACCCAGCTTGTAGGATGGTATCTTCAATCGGACGTACTTGGAAGCAAGCCAGACTAGATCTCCAGGAGAGAAACACGGAGGGTCCAGACGTCTCTTGTCTGCGTGTCTCTTCATCCGCAGGGAAGCACGTCCAAGGGACGCCTTGACAGAGTCCCAAATGGTTGCAAAGTCATGGGCTACAGTATCAGCAGCAGGGACATCCGAAGAAGGGGATACAGGCAATGGAACGGAGGGCTGAAGTCCGTAAACGACATGGAAGGGAGAGCTGGAGGACGACTCACTGATGTGGTGGTTATGGGAGAATTCAGCCCAAGGAAGAAGCGTGGACCAGTCGTCGTGATGGGCGTTGACATAGTGACGTAAGAAGGAGGTCAAGATTTGATTGACCCTCTCCACTTGGCCATTAGACTGAGGATGGTAGGCAGAAGAAAAGTCCAGAGTCACTCCCAGATGTTTGCAGAGAGCCCTCCAGAAGCGGGAGGTGAACTGAGTTCCTCTGTCGGATACGATGTGTGATGGAAAGCCATGCAACCGGAAGATGTGCTGTATATAGGCGTCAGCGAGTTCCTGGGCAGAGGGCAGTCCAGCCATAGGGACGAAATGAGCCATTTTAGAGAACCGATCCACCACGACCCATATGACTGTGTGTCCGGAGGACAATGGCAAGTCCGTAATAAAGTCCATCGCTATGTGTTGCCACGGAACTGAGGGTATCGGCAGAGGCAGAAGACGGCCATATGGCAGGTGTTTGGGCGTCTTGTTCCTGGCACAAGAGGAGCAGGCAGAGACAAAAGCAGCGACGTCCGTGCGAAGGGATGGCCACCAGTAATGGCGTACAATCGCACCCCATGTTCTCTTCTGACCAGCATGACCGGCTGTTTTCGAGGCATGACCCCAGTGTAACACTTTTTGCCTGTCAGTATCAGAGACATAGGTCTTCCCGGGCGGTATCTGGGCCAGGGTGACAGGAGCCACCGGAATGATTTTGCTAGGACAGATGATGGGTTGGGTAGTCTCCTCCTCCTGCTCCATGGGCATGAAAGACCTGGACAAGGCATCAGCGCGTACGTTCTTGTCCGCGGGTCGGAAATGGAGCTGGAAATCAAACCTGGCAAAGAATAAGGACCACCTGGCTTGCCGTGGGTTCAGTCGCTGAGCGGACCGCAGGTATTCCAGGTTCTTGTGGTCCGTCTAAATAATCACGGGGTACACTGCTCCTTCCAGAAGGTAGCGCCATTCCTCCAGAGCCAGTTTGACTGCCAATAGCTCTCGGTCACCGATGGTGTAGTTGCGCTCAGGCGCTGAGAAGCTCTTGGAGAAGAATCCGCAAGTTACCATCTTCCCGGAGGAGGACTTCTGCATGAGCACTGCTCCGGCTCCCGAGGAGGAGGCATCCACCTCCAAGGTGAACTGGCGGTTTAACTCCGGACGGTGGAGCACAGGAGAGGAGGCAAATGCCCGCTTCAGAGAGCCAAACGCGGCATCGGCCGCAGGTGACCAGTCCTTTGGATTAGCCTCCTTCTTGGTCAAAGCGGAGAGAGGAGCAGTCAGAGCAGAGAAGTGAGGGATAAACTGGCGGTAGTAGTTGGCGAATCCCAGGAAACGTTGGATTGCCTTCAGTCCAGAAGGAGGAGGCCAGTTGAGAATGGAGGAGACCTTCTTTGGATCCATCTGCAGTCCGGTATCAGAGATGATGTACCCCAGGAAGGGGAGAGAAGACTGCTCAAAGACACACTTCTCATACTTGGCGTACAGACGATTCTCTCTCAGTCTTTGTAGAACCAGCTGCACGTTCTCTCTGTGGGTCTGGAGGTCCGGAGAGAAGACAAGGATGTCATCCAGATACACTACCACACAGACGTAGAGAAGGTCCCGGAAAACGTCGTTCACCAGTTCTTGAAAGACGGCTGGGGCGTTACACAGGCCGAAGGGCATCACGCAGTATTCATAGTGCCCATCGCGAGTGTTGAACGCGGTCTTCCATTCGTCCCCAGAGCGGATGCGTACCAGATTGTAAGCACCCCGAAGATCCAGCTTGGTGAACACACGAGCTCCTCTAAGCCGGTCAAACAATTCGGGGATGAGCGGCAGAGGGTACTTGTTTTTTACGGTGATTTGGTTCAATCCCCGGTAATCTATGCATGGGCGTAAGTCGCCCTCTTTCTTCTTGACGAAGAAGAAGCCTGCTCCAGCAGGAGAGGAGGATCTCCGAATGAATCCCCTTGCCAGGCTCTCTGTGATGTAAGTAGACATGGCCCTTGTTTCGGCTGGAGACAATGGATATATCCGTCCTCGAGGAGGTGTAGTTCCTGGGAGCAGGTCGATGGCACAATCGTAAGGACGATGTGGCGGAAGTACTTCAGATTCCTTTTTATCAAAGACGTCTGCGAAGGACCAATAGGCCGAGGGCAGTCCCGGTAGGTTCTCTGGAACCGGAGGTCGTCGGATGGGTTGTATGGTCTTCAGACACTTCTCATGGCACGAAGAGCCCCATCGGGTGATTTCGCCAGTACCCCAGCTGACTGATGGTTCGTGTGTCCGCAACCAGGGAAGTCCCAGCAGGATTTGATGGGACATGTGTGGAAGGACGTAGAGAGCGATGTTTTCGGTGTGCAGGGCACCGATACGCAGTTCGACCGGCCTGGTGATCCAGGAGATGGTGTCAGAGAGGGGTCTCCCATCCACAGAGGCAATCACTAGGGGCTTGTCGAGTGGAGTAACAGGCACCTGGTACTTGTCTACCGTGGCCTGCTGGATGAAATTGCCTGCTGCCCCGGAATCGAGGTATGCCTCAGCCGTGAACCGCGTCTCTCCCGTTGTCACTTGCACAGTCCACGTAACCGGGTCTGAGAGAGTCCCAGCACCTAGGGTGGCCTCTCCTACCAACCCTAGGCTTTGGAGTTTCCCGGCCTCTCTGGACAGGAGCGTAGCAGGTGTGTGCCCTCTCCGCAGTAAAAGCAGAGACCCTTGGCGAGCCGCTCTGCTCGACGTTGTTCAGACTGCCGCACTCGGTCGATCTGCATGGGCTCGTGGACGGGGGCCCCAGCTGTTGATGACTGAAGTACGGAGGGCTTCTGCGGGG